>NW_019386051.1:10159-37414 GCF_000671375.1 Centruroides sculpturatus
TCAGCCGCCCGGGGCGGAGGAAAATTTCGCCGCCCCCTTATTTAGGTATCTCAATTTAAAAGACTAAAATTCAGTTTCGTCACAGAATAAGTAATGAAAAATTCCGTGCTCATTTCAATCGGTCCGAATCGTAGGTACGACAAAAATATGAAATGAAATAGTTCAAATTTTTACAAGATATTATTATTATTTATTGTGAAATTTTGCCGCTCCCTAAAAGTGCCGCCCGGGGCGGATCGCCCCTGCCGCCCCCACCACGCTACGCCACTGGGCTGAAGTGGAATATAAATTGGACATCTGTTATGCCACTATTGGATCACTTACTCAAATGTGTTTGAATGTAAAACATCGGCGAGTTTTTATACTAAAAGACAACTTTTTAATTAACCCTCCGTTTAAACATAGCTTTTGTAGAAGATTCGTCGTTGGACAATAGATGTCGTTCACTAGGCTTGCTGTGATTCGAAAGACTATCAAAGCCAAAATTAAAACCCTAGTGTACTATGTCAATACCGACGTCGTAATACACGCGATTTATCGGACGCAAATATGGCTACATTAAGTCTGATTCTAATTCGCATCCCAAATTTCTGACACGAGAAAAGTCCATAAAAGGTGTTCGTTATAGTAGAAAAAAAGAACAGTATTTTCACTATCTTACTCATAACCCTGTTTAAATACAGTTTATAATGATTGAAGTTAATCAGTAATAAATGACAAATAAACTAATAGATATTAATAAAAAATACTTTAACCTCATTTTTTGTTCGTAATGCCATTCTCTCCTTTTACAGGTGCATACATATACAGTATATATTGTATAATTTATCATGGCTACTAGATAAACTAGATGGGTCGTCCGGTAGACTAAACTAGCGAGTAGCGTTAGCATGTGTGTATTTTTAAAGGGGTTTATGCATCGTTTTTAAATATATACGAGAATATTTGTAGTAGTGTAGGATGTTATTATTGTATAGATTCAACTTAAGTCATGTTGAATATTAAAATGTCTTTAAAAGAAATTTAAATTTAAAAAGATATAAATTTTTAAAATACTCTATAATCAGTTTACAATATAATTCAAAAGTTTTCATAAACTGTTTTATTTGAAAATTTTATTCTTATAAATTAATTTTATTAATTATTAATGAATCGATATTATTTTGTAATAATTTAAGATATTTTTATTAGTATTCTTATTCATATTTTTCTATATTTAAGAATAATGTATTTTGACAAATATTCTTAAAATAATTTTACGATTGCAAATAATTCCTGTATCTTTTGTTTATATGAATTTTTAATCATTTATTATTCACTGAATGAAACATATTCATCCATTAATCGTCATTATAAATGTAAGAGTATAACGGGATGAGACAAAAAAATCTGGACTGAGTTTAAAGCATCATAACGTTTGAACTCAAAAATTTTTAAATCTTCGTGCCAAAAATTACGTCATTACAAATGCTCAGTTACAGCACGTGAAGTTTTCGAGCATTCGCGAGTCAGTTCGGAAAAATAACTTCAAAAGAGGCCACATTCAAAGAGCACTCTGTACAAATATATGAAAATAAAGCGAACCACTCAAAAATTGTGGAGGAGCATTTTTAGCCGGAGGCCATAGCAAATCAACTGTACAGTATATAATATTTTGAAGAAGTGTGAAATATCTGATACGTGGAAAAGTAGGCCAGGAAGTAGAAGCAAGCCGACCGTTACAAATGTACATTTCTTAGCATTTGCATGCCGAAGAGACGACACGCAAATGCCAAGAAATGAAATTTACTATGCAAGCAATGAAAATCAAGCACCTCCTGAAATGAAGTACAAATTTAAGAAGAAATTTGAAACAAAAGTTATGCTGTACATTGTCATTTCACCAGCATATGTTTTGAAGCCTTTTTTTTAAAGAAGGGATCTCTTGTAATTGATGCCGATACGTAATAAAACGAATGTTTAAAAAATTTTAATCTCTTCTTAACAAGCATCAACAAAATGACAATTTCATCTTTTGGCCTGACAAAGCTTCGCTCACTACACAAATTCGACCATGGAGTTCCTCTAAGCCAAAAACATTTATTCTGTACCCAAAGAACATAATCGATCAAATCTACTAAAAAGCTGGTCAATCATGGATTTCTTTGGTTATTTGGCACAGTATATAACACTCAAGTTACTTCAATTTTTCGATAAATTATTATACTTTAAAAACAGTCGATTTTTTGGTCTCACCTCACCTTCAATTATCACATTTTTCCCGTCACAAAGAAAGAAAATTAGAGCGGCAGCGCCGAGAATGGTCACAAAATTATTACGAATAGTCCATATTAGGAATAAGAAGCGAGGCCACCCCTAGTAATTATATATTTCGAGTTCATTATGCAGCATGCAATATATCGCCACTTTAATGCAAATAAACGTATTGCATGTTTTTTATATATTTCGAGTTCATTATGCAGCATGCAATATATCGCCACTTTAATGCAAATAAACGTATTGCATGTTTTTAATTAATTAAAACATATGTGATCAGAGTTAAAAGTAAAACTTTTGACTAAACTTAATTAATTTAAATCTGTTACGATCGCGTATATGAATGCATTTTAAGTCTGAAAATATATTTAAATTTAAAAAAAAGATTCATTTTTTAAACACTTTAATTGGACGACTTAGAATACACCAACAGAGTTTAGTTGGATCATTTAGATAACCTTCACCTCGTGATACGTATTAGGTAACAGATACCCATATTATCCGGATGGCCAAAGGGATTTCCAGGCACATGAGAAATTACTCTATTGGTACATAAAATGATTGGACAATCTACAGTATTTAGATGTTCTTAAATCCGTTCTGGTTTACAATGCCATGATTGCTTTGACATAAAACGACATAAAACATTTCAATTAAATCGTAAGCATTTTTAATACTGGGAGTCCGAGATTATATTCGATTTAAAATCCTAACACAAACGAATATTCCCAATTGCAATGACCACAAAATATTCTACTCTAAATGAAATGATGGTGCCACACTTATAACACCGTCGATTTCTTTTTCTATTGTTAGAGACGACCGGAAATTATATATATATATATTTTTTTTTGCTTAAAATAATAATACAACTGGTGATGACAGATCACAAAATTGATTTTTTTTCCTCCCGTACAAATTATCATCGTACAACTGTTCACATTCTGGTCACAACCTCGTTTATCTTTCATTGTTATTTTTTTATACAATGGATTAGTATTGGTAACACAAAAATAATTTAAATTCCTCCAAAGTGTCATTTATTTCGTGTCAATATTGCTTTTTCTCTACAAAAGGAAAATAAAAAGCAAACATCACAGCCATATTACCCACAACAGTGTTGTGCAATTACTTATTTTTTCCTTTTTTTTTCTAAAATTGTGAAATGTCTATAACAAAAATAATTAGTGCATTACTTTATCTACCACAATTAGAATTTTTTAAAATAGGAAAAATCCATCATTGTATATTTACTATACAGCAATTATTTCTTGGCAATCGTTCATTTGCCATTGGTGTTGGTTATTAATGATATTATATTCAAGGAAACATTCGAGATAAACAAACATTACTACTAAAAACAAATATATCATAGCATGGAAGAATTCTCAACATCTCAAAAATTTACAATCAATAAAATACTAAATCAGTTCTACACTTAAATGTAATTTTAATTTTTCTAAAACATGATTTACTTTAAAATAAATTTAATAAAACTTAAAACTGTAAAAGTTTTTAATAAATAAGTATTTTAAAAAATAATCTATTAATTCTAATTATCATGAATAAAATCGAGAAATTAATTACATTCTGCTATAATAAATCATTTGAATAAATTAAGTACAAATTATTATATTACAGTAGAGTCCCATTATTCAAACTACTTGTTAAAGGATTTGATGGAGTGCTAAATTTGTTTAAAAACAAATTAATATAAATAAAAGCACTCCATATAATAAAATTCTGAAATTCTTCAATGTATAAATTCGTTAGAATTTCAAGTTTCGCAATTACAAACTTAGATATGTTTGTAATTAGTACATACAAAGTCATACAATAGAACATTGTTACTTTCGTCCCCATTGATACCAGATATTTGAAAAAATGGACATTGACTAAGTACTTACAAGTTAGATTTTTCAGTTTCAAATACTGAATATATTCGATGTTTGTGCAAAGTTATAATGTCTAGGAAATAATTTTCTTTTGCAAAATTTATGGATTTAAAGAGTGAATTCTGTTTAAAATGATCCATGGACCCAGTATCTAGATCAATAATGTTATCAGATTGTCTACATATATAACAAAGTTCTATAGTATAAATAGTTTTTATGTACTGTACATAAAGAATTAAGAAATAAAAGGCAATTCTTATTTTGAAGAAGTTTTAAAAATTTGAAATTTTTAAAATTTCCTTGATTTCTTCTTAGAAATAATAAAAAAATTTATTTAGTGTTATGACTTTTCTTAAACAACTAAAAAACATCTACAATAATTTGAATATTTGGTGCTCTCCTATAACCAAAATGAAAAGTGATAACTAATACTGTCTATTACCTTTTAAAATACTTAAAAACTTAAATTTGAATTTCAATTTATATATAATACATAATTATAAAAAACTTAATTCATACAACTTTCTATAACTTAGTTTAAATTGAATATATCCTTCTTAGATTTTTAAAAAAATCTTCCATAAATTATTATAAATAAGGAGTATGACATAACTTCAAAAATTCAAAAACCTATCTTGAACTATAAGAATCACTAAAAGTTTAAATTTAATTTAAAATAAAACTTTTTTGAAAGGAAAAATAAAAGCAAAATATTCTTCACAAGAATATCAAAAACAACAATCACTATTGTATAACTAGTAGAAAATAGAACTTAAATAAAAAAATAGAGAGAAATAAATATAAACAAAACATGCTAATATTTTTTTTCTATGAAATACCTATTGTTAATTTGTGCAATATTATCAGCATTATCAAGGTTTTGGACATTTCATTATATTTCCTCTATCTCTTTTTTATCTCTTTATATACATTTTACAAAATTTTTTGAACAATTACAATATTAATATTTGCACATGCACTCAATTACATTATGTACATCTGTTCAGCACCATTTACAATTTAATCAAATAGACAATCTAGAATATAACAGGAACTGAACACCAAAAACCATACAATGCATTTGATAAAACGATCACAGAATTAAGCACTATTTGATCATACAAATAAATTACAGAGCTATTGATATTTGGAATCAATAAGTTATGCTAAACCATCATAAATGAATAAAGATGAGTTATTAATTTCAACTTAATACAAACTGGTATTAGCCTTATTAAGGGTATTTTTAAATAATTTTGGTCTAAAAGATGATAATGATAATATTTCACTGAGCTTCCACCTCTCCTAAAACATAGAGCAGTTGAAAAGCTGCAGCCAGTAATGCTGTTCCCAATAGATCACCCAGAGCCGTCAAGTATGGAATTGCTGAATTGTCAGGATCAATCCTCCACCTCCACATCCAGTGTATAAGGCAATGTGCTGTATACAACAATACTGTTACCTAAAAATTGCAAATATTTTCATGTTATTACAGCCCATTATATCAATACAAAGATGCTTAAATACACATTTACATATATAACTTAGCATATATATATTTTTCTTAATCCATATTTAAAATTTTTAATACCTGTCTTCATATTTAATATTTAGTCTAGATTCAGTTTATGGTTAGAAAAAACTTTTAGCTTATAGTCAATCAATTAATCTGTAAAGTTTGTTTTTTCTATCAATGGAATATGTGAATTGTGTGACATAAATACATTTACTGATTGCTAAAATATATCTGGTAACATCTATCAGTTACAACTTGCCTTTATTAAAGAAATTTATAACCCACACTAATTATTAGAATACCTAATTCAATTAATTTTAAACTTTTTATTTGAAAATTTTTCTTGTTATGACATATTGTTTTGTCTACAAGTTAGGTGATCACAGTAGAATTAGTAAATTTTATACTCTGAAATATTAAGAACTGAATCATACTAAGTTGAGTGTGTTGATTATTTGATTAGGATAATTGTAGACTATCTTTTAAATATAAATGATTTCCATAATTTTTTCATTTATAATTCATTTTTGTGTGTTTTATTATCTAATACTATAATCCACACAGCTAAAGGGTAGATATAGGTCAGTCTGAGCTGTAAGGATCTATGTCAGATGAAAGGGATAAAAGGAGACATGTGATTAGTATGTGAGTATGTTAGAATTAAGAATAATAAAATCTGTATAAAAATAACACAATCAAAATTATTTATGATAAAGATGATGTAAGAATGTTTTGGAAGTTTTTTTTACAACAAAACAGTCGAAAGAGATCAGATCCATGTTTCTACTGCTAAAATGTAAGGGAGTCATATGTCTCCCTTTCATCTGACAGACCTTCCAGCACAAGCTGATATCATGCCTACTCTTTCACTGCACAGATTATAATTTAAAATATAAAAGTGAGTGCAACTGCTATAAAAATTTCTTTAATATGTTAAACTATTATAATATCTATCAAAATATAAATTATTCTCTAATTAGCTAACATATATTGCATTTTTAAGTAGCCTAAATTGTTTTCATTGCTACAAATTTCATGATACAATCTACAATATGAAAACTTTGCATCAGGGAATAACTGTAACAAGATTGTTTACTTAAAATTTTAATATTAAATTCTTTTTGTTTACAATCATTTATTAAATTATATTCAGGTTTTACATTATACAGAAAATTAACTTATTCATCATGATGATTGACTCCATGTTATAAAGTGAAATTCATTAATGCTAAAACAAAGTTTTTAAGGAGTCCAAAATAAAAAGTGATCATTTTAGCATTAACAATATTCACTATATCAATTTTAAATGTGTTAAAATTCATAATTTCTAAAATATTTCAAAATAATAAATTCCAAATTTTCCAAAAATTCTTACATTTTATATATATAGCATATATATGTAATCATAATAATAAAATTTATATGAAATAATTTATTTACAAATTTTAAAAAATTTTGAATTTTATTTATTTAAAACAACTTACAATAACTTTAAAAGAAATTTGTATGAAATAGGCTATTATAATTTGCAAATTCAAATAAAGGATTAAAATATATTTAATAAAAGGCTTGCTAATTGTATTCTTGTTAATATTCTGTAATTATAAGATAAATTTTCTTATAAGAAAAAAAATATAATTTCCTACATCCTTACCTGCAATAATGCTGCAGTAAGATAAACAACTAAGAAAAGAAAAGTCAATGATGTATGGCCGGCATTTAAAAGGCGGATAACATAGGCAAAAAGTATGTGTCCAGGTAATGCCATGAATAGAAGTAATCGAGCTGTTTTAGCATGAGCATCTGAAATAAGTTTTAGAAAATAAATGAACAGTATATTTTTGAAAAATATTACATAGAAAAGTAGTTATAAAAAATACTCACTTTTACCAAAAAATACAGAACAAGGATTAATGCAAGGATTGGATTCAGTAGCAGGTAAAGTACCCATTTCTGATCTCTGGTGAAGATATGTTGAAATCCTACTTGCTTGAACTGCAACAAGATTACCTCCCACTCCTAATTATGATATTAAAAAAAAACAGTGAAATTTCATTTAAATATTATAAAAGAATTATGTATAAAACAGATAAATTATATATTAACTAATTTTAGATTATAAAATCTCTCTCCAAAATAAGGAAAAAGTTTTTCATGCTAAATGCAAGTTATATATTATTGATGTAAGATAAAATACTATAAGCTGTTTCAAATCAATCTATTAATAGCTAAACAATAACAAATACAGAAAAATCAACTTCATTATTAAAATTTATCCTGTTTTAAAACTAAAAATTCAATAAATACAATATCTTAATATCATCAATGTATAAAGCACGATTATATATGAATCTTTCAAAATTTTGTAATCTAATTAACTAACTACAAGTGAACCTGCATATTCATTCTGAACAATGTAGTAGAGTCAGTAAACAAATGTGTGACTCCAACCGTACCTTTTTTAAAATGTCTCACTGCAATTCCTTTTTCTATAAGAAAGATACCAGTGGGTATCTGAATATTTTTATCTAAAATTTCTGTATAAAATGTTGTACTAAAATTGATGGTGAGCATCAAAAAATGGATATAACAAATTTACCTTGGAAAAACTTTTGAGTACATAAAGAAATACACTATATCTTAATAGTCAAAAGAACTCCATTTACATTTAAATCAATAATTAACTAATAGATAGGTTATGACTGAAGTTTTTATCTCTAAAACGTGAACGTCAAATGTTAAGCGCCTCCATCCTGTAAGCCTAGATGTTTGACAATGGCATTTGGAATTTTGAGCATGATTCCAATGACATTCCAAATGCAATACAGAATGGCAGTGCTCAACGTTTGACGTTCACATTTAGAGATGAAAACTTCAGCCACAACCTCTCTAATAAATTATTTTCAAGAAAAAAAAATTAAATATAATAAAAAAACAAAAAACAATGATTTGATGAATGACATAATAAACTGGTCCGTAAAATAATTTCTTCACTTAGGCTACTACAAGAGTAGTTAATTTTCTCATAGTTGACTAAACTGATATATACAGTATAATTTTAAAATATAAAATTTGGAAAAAAAATCAACTAACTTGAACCAACAGGTGCAATCGTGCCAAGAACTTAAACCAGTGAATAATAAGCTGACACAATCCTATTAATTACATTTTACAGTTTTATATCATTCTTTTAATTTGTTGCAGTTATATTCTGATCTTACTTTTATTTTTCCATTGTTTTTCTATTGACTAGTGTTTCTCAAACAGGATCCCGGTTGTTTTATTAACCCGGGAAATCCCAGCAAATTTCTTAAAAATTCACTTTTTTTTCTTATTTTGTGTTAAGGTTAAGAAATTTTGCAAATAAAAAGCATAATTATCTCATTCACTGTCAGAATACATTTGTATTTATTAATTTTAAACCTATCTATTAGTTTTTTTTTTAAATTTTTGCTCGTTATGGCATGTTACATTTGGTCGATAATCAATACGTAGCTTATTTGTGCCAGGACTCCGAAAATTCTTTACTTGTAATATATGGAATAATTGTGCTTACGCTGTCTTAATTTTTAACCATGCCCAGTAGCTTCAATAAATGCGTAACGCCAGATTGTGCAAATTGGGCAAAGATACAAACGAGTATAAAGTCTGCAAGTATGAAGTTTTTCTTCATAAACCTGATTATTAAAGCCAAACGAATTGCCGAATTATTGAGCCATAAGCTTGATGCCGCTATTAAAGTAGCCGAAGTAGACAAATCAAAAATACTAGAGAGCAAAAGAAGTACTACACTCTCGAAAACAAACTCGAAATCTTCCAGGCTACAGGTGAAAAAAACACATAATATCTGTCTTCTCTTAAATGCATTAACACAATTCCAATCGCATCAATTGAATAGGAAAGGGCATTTTCAGTAGCAAGACTTTTCATTACTAAAATAAGAATTAGAGTGAGTGATCGGAGTATTGATTACCTTTGCTTTTTAAAATCTTTTATAAGATTTTAAAAAGCAAAGGTGATCAAAAGTTTACAATATTTTGTATTATATTTTATTTAAAAAACGAAAATTACCTTCTAAGTTATAAGTCTGATCTAAGTTCAATTTTTAATTTTTAACTCAATTCAAAGCATTTTTGTTGTTGTTGTTGTATGCAGTTTCTAGCAAACTTTAATAAATTTTTTCTATTTGTGAAAATTTCTACGTAATTCAAAGGTAATTTTTATTATATATCTTACACAGCATTATTAATATGATTTTGGATGATACAGAGCTTTAAAATTACTTTAAAAAATGAAAAATAATTATATCATTTAATTTCAAGATATTTTGTATACCTTAAAAATAACTTGATTCTATCCCGGGATCCCGGGAAACAGTTCACTTTTATCCCGGAATCCTGGGACAAGCAAAAGACCGGGAAATGAGAAACCCTACTATTGACTGTTTTAAGACTAAATTATGTTATGAAAGCTATAATAAATAGTCATAAATAACTCAAAACCAACAGAAAGGCAGTGAAAACATTATTTACTTAAATTAGTAAAAAAAAATAAGCTTGGCATTTCCAAGAGATATCATAAGTGTTTACTTTCCAGCCACATCCTATGACTAACTAGAAGTGTTCAGTGGTTTTATCCACTCAGCCATTGGTAAACCTTAAATTAACAAAAGCCATTTTCTGAAAGTATAATAGACCTTGTCATGTGAGATACACATAACATTGTGCTATGTAATGACCATTATTTAATATCATTTTGACGTTTAAATTTATTGAAATGTCCATTTTCTAAGAAACTAATTTCTTTAGATAAAGACCCCATTTAATGCAGGGGATATGTTCATAGACAACAAAGCACTAAATGAAACAACATTAAACAAGGTCGTTTTAACACAGTAAATAGGAAAAGAGGAACACACAGCCAAAAATAAGCAGATTTTATTTTAATTTTAAGCTATTTTTATATTAATTTGCATAATAATATATGTTAAATAACACAAACATATGCACAAAGAAATGTAATGTTCATTTTTTGTGATGAAGGTCCTGGCTTTTCTGAAATTCTTGTAATTTGCTATAAAGTCATGTAGTTTAATTCGTCACTTTTTTTTTTCTTTTGTTAAGCAAACATCAGAACATCAGTAGCAGGAGACCACATCCAAAATGTCTCGTCTTGCTTTTGCACTCCCTTCAAAATCTGGATCATTCGCTACAATATCAACAACTTCAGTTATTGTTACCAAACTTTCACTAAGGAAATCTGTAGAGAAATTCTTTGGGTTCTTTGTTTACAGAATCACTATTTTCCAGTTCTCCATGAATTCCTTGTTCTACCAGTTCTTGAAGGTCGTCATTGGTAAGGCTCTCACCAGAAACCTGAGGTAACTTCTCAATATCCTGCTGTATTAATCAGGTTGACAATTTAGTCAACCTCATGATAAAGTGATAGGCTCTTCTCATTGAGAATTCTTGGATACCTCCAGCCATAACTTCTTCCACACACTGTTCATGCATTTATCAGTTAATTCTTGCCAAGTGAAGTTGATATTACCTATGGCAACCATGATGTTATATTTTTTCCAAATTTTCACCAAACAAACATAGATTTAAAGAAAGTACAGCACTATGACAAATTGTCACCTTTTGCTAATTGGTTCGTGTTCAGGAATAATTGTATTATATACTAGCTGCAAGGACCTGCTTTGCTGGGTTTTTATTTGTATGTAATATAGTTCTTTTTATATATAAAAGACTGTTTTTCTAAGTAATCTAGAATCTAGCTGCAAGGACCCGATTCGCTGGGCAAAAAGTAACAATAGTGAAGATTAAGATAATTACACTATAGCCACTCTTACCCGTTTTCACAGAATGCAAGAATTAGGTCCCCCGTTTTCACAGAATGCAAGAATTAGGTCCCCCGTTTTCAGACTAATTAGAGAATTTTTACATGAGTCTAAAAATATGTTCTTTCCCGAAAAAACCACCTGTAAATCTTGCATGCTGCTTTATATTAACGCTTCCATTGTTAACACTTCCACTGTTGACACTTCCATTGTTACACATCTTCGAAGTCAACCACTTTCAACCCCATATCTCCCACACCCTTATAGCACAGAATGCAAAAATTAGGTCCCCCGTTTCCAGACTAATTAGAGAATTTTTACGTCCAGCCAAACGAACTATTTTTAATTTGATCAATTTTCTGGAACATTTACAATCGTTCTATAATCAAACCAATTCGAATTTAAAACGGTTCAAACATTTTTAAAATCGAAATAGAAAATCTTCAAAGTCAACCACTTTAAGCCCCCATATCTCCTGCACCCTTATAGCTATTAAGACGCAACCATCATAGTGCACGAATGGAGACTTGGGGCTACTACCACATACAAACATCATTCATGTGCGATGTGTAGTTTTGGCTAAAAAGTGAAATATAGGGACACACACGTCGATTTTATATATATATAAAATTGACGTGTGTGTCTCTATATTTCACTTTTATATATATATGTGTCCCTATATTTCACCTATATATATATATAGATGAATCAATGGAATGGCAAACCACATTATATCGTATCAGCATTAAACAAGGTCTTACTGTACTAATTAATTAAAAAGTATTTTTCTCACTTCACATTTTACCAATAGATAAAATTCTTTGACACTGACCTTGAAGTTATCGACTCTGCTCAAACACATCCAACTCCACAACACTGATTCTGACATTTATTAATTTTCAAGAAAATCAAATCACCTTCAATTATATACATTGAGAAGGCTTTTATTACATGCTAATTAGAGGTATAATCAAGTCAAGCAAAAAAAAATCTAGGTGGAAGCTTTAGTTTTTTTAAAAATAAACTTTTCTCTGACTGATCCAAATTCAAATCTTAATATTCACTCCCTTGAAATTCTGCTACTTAAGGGCTGTATAGAAATTCTTTGATTGTCTATAAGAGTACAGAATTTCTTATCTATCTATCTATCTATCTATCTGAGTATATACTCACTGACAAAAAAATTATGTACCCAGATAGAATTGTTCAATTATAGCAAAATTCAGCATATAACTTTGTCTTGGACAGTTATATATGAGCTGTTCACATGCCAAATCAATTAACTCCATTTGTAAATCCTTAATATAATCATTATTATTTTAACATTTTTCGATTAATTAATTTTATATATTGTTATATTAAAACATAGCTTTAATGTAACAACTTAAAAAAATACATTCTATTTAAATTTAAAGTTTAAAAAAGAAATTTTAAAAAATTTATATTATCAATTTTTATACTTTTTGTTTTATGAACTTAATTGATTTGGCAACTGAGCAGCTCATATATGCTTACTTGAAAAATCCACATTTAAACACGGTCATGCAACTAGTCTTTGATGCACTGCTTTTCAACATATGAAAGGCAGTGATAGCGAGTGCAATATTCTATACTTTATTCTGATTAAATCACAGAGGATGAAGGATAGCGTATGAAATACCCTGAAAAATCCATGCAGAACTTGAATCTGGGTTTGTCACAGTAGCATACAAATTAGATGCTTCAAGACATCCAACCATCTAATATCTATGATTAAATTTAATTATACAGTAATAATGATAATGTAATTGATCTTTTTGAAACTATTGTATTATTGGTTGCCATGCATTTTATTAAGTAAGTGTGTGTGTGTGTGTTGCAATTTTTGTGTAATCCAGATTAAATTTTGATTATATTTGTTTTATGTTCTGATGGAAAGTATAGTCTACTTATTTTAAAAAAATATTAGCTATAGAATAAATGTTTTATTGATTTTGGATCAGTGATTGCACTATTGTTGCAGTGATGTCAGTGACCAAGTGATGTTCATGCTTGAGAATTTCCCTTAAGTTATACATTTTTAAATATTTTGGCAAATGGTGTACTTTAAACTTCATTAAATTCAAAATTTAAACTTAAAAATGTTGCTTCTATAATACATTTAAAAAAAATCTTTCCACAGTGACCATGCAATGTTCTATTATACAATCAGAAGTAACAATCTAACAAGCCCATTATTTAGAAAGTGTTATCACTCATCTAATTAACATATGTACAATTCATCTTTGAACTAAATTATCAACTTTGAATTAAAATGACTCGCTATTAAAAAAAAAAAAAGCCTAGGGGAAACAGTAAGAGTAAAATTGGTCAGGTAAATTCTAAATCTAAACGAATAAGAACAACTGACAAGGAGAGCCTACGGCTTTGGGGTAACGGATTTTGATGATCTTTGGTGTAGAGGTAGTACACGATGTTAGTGTACTATCTGTAAAATACTAAAGTGCAATACTCAAATATAATCGAGAAAATCGAACTTAAAGTTTTGTTAGCACTTTATATATAAATTATACGTACTTCTATTCGAGCGTCCTGTGGCAGAGTGGTAACGAGTCTGATTCATAAGCTTGAGTTCTCGGGTTCGATTCTCGCGTATAATTTTTTTTTTAATTCATAAATACTTATAATGTATTTATTTATTTACTCATTCATTTATTTCTTATTATTTATTTATTTTAATTTAATTTCTACTATTCCAAGTCTAATATTTTTATACTTTTGTTGACAATAACGGCGCATTCTTGACACCTATGTGTCAACTTTCCCATCTAATTGTTATCACTAACGGTGACCGATCTAATTCTCACTAGGAGCGTTTTTTCTATCGGAGTTCTTTTTCACTCACTCTTTAACAGTTCGTTTCTAAATTTCGACACGAATAGACGTATTTGTGTAGTAAAACTTATTTTGAAAAATTATTTTATAATCGAAAAATGTCGTCAAGAGAAGCAAGTTCTTCACGTTGTGACGAAAAAACTGTTGATGATACCTTTTAAAAAAGCAGCATTTATTTGTTGTTCTTGGTGTAGACAGAATTTTTGTTTTGAATGTTTTTATCATAAGTATCATTCACGATCATGTACATCTGACAATGATATGTAATTATATAATATTGCTTCAATAAATTATATTCGTTTTTCTTGGTTATATTTGAGTTTTGCACTTTACAAGTTAGTATTTTACATCACTGTATAAAGAGTTATCATCAACAGTTTTTTCGTCACAACGTGAAGAACTTGCTTCTCTTGACGACATTTTTTGATTATAAAATAATTTTTCAAAATAAGTTTTACTACACAAATACGTCTATTCGTGTCGAAATTTAGAAACGAACTGTTAAAGAGTGAGTGAAAAAGAACTCCGATAGAAAAAACGCTCCTAGTGAGAATTAGATCGGTCACCGTTAGTGATAACAATTAGATGGGAAAGTTGACACATAGGTGTCAAGAATGCGCCGTTATTGTCAACAAAAGTATAAAAATATTAGACTTGGAATAGTAGAAATTAAATTAAAATAAATAAATAATAAGAAATAAATGAATGAGTAAATAAATAAATACATTATAAGTATTTATGAATTAAAAAAAAAATTATACGCGAGAATCGAACCCGAGAACTCAAGCTTATGAATCAGACTCGTTACCACTCTGCCACAGAATGCTCGAATAGAAGTACGTATAATTTATATATAAAGTGCTAACAAAACTTTAAGTTCGATTTTCTCGATTATATTTGAGTATTGCACTTTAGTATTTTACAGATAGTACACTAACATCGTGTACTACCTCTACACCAAAGATCATCAAAATCCGTTACCCCAAAGCCGTAGGCTCTCCTTGTGAGACCCCCAAAGGCCATGAGGACTTGAGCAACATTAAGTAAGAATGGCTTCATGAAAGGCTGCAGAAACAGCATCACAATGTCCAGCTCAACTTGAAAGCTCTTCTCAATTCTTCATCTCTACTTTCTCAAAAAAAATATTCAGTCATGCTTGATGGAAGAATTTCTAGTTAAATAATACTTACCATTAATAACTGGCTGGAAAACAGCAAGGCCACTGAAACGTTCTACAGCATAATCTAAAATGCATCCCCCTACACTGAAACAAGTAAGGTACATACATAATGTTATTAAATCAACAAAGTTTTAATTATTAAAATACTTTATAAAAATTAGTACCTAGAAATTAATACAGCACTAATAACTGGAATCCATCCACTGTAAAGAACTTTTTCTGTATATTTATTTCCTCGAGCAATAAAACCCCATAAAGGAATGAGTAGCATGAAGACGACCACTAAGGAAGGTGCTAGCCATAAATCTACATCTGAAAAAGTATGCATTATAACATATTAATAAAAATAAATAACATTGACATATTTTGAAAATTTGTAATAAAAACATCAATATATTATTGATGTTTTTATTACAAATTTTCATTTTTCAAATTTTTATTACAAATTTTCATTACAAAATAAACATGACAAATGGCTACCTATTCTTTGAAATAAAAGAGCACTGATTCCAGCAAGCAAACCTAGAGTTGTCATATCCCCCAAGGAAGCAGCTATTGGTGTAGATACATTGTCTGGATTGATTTTAAATTTACGAGCAAATACTACAATACCCATAGTCACTATACCTAAAAATAAATGAAATATTGATATATAAGTTTCATTGTCAAAATAAGATTAAAAAATTCATTAGACTAAAACAAAAAAATTACCTAAAGCAACACTTGCAATTGAAGCTGTAATTAATGCACTAGCACAGAGAAGAACAGCATGATTCATATCAAATTTTCTTGCATTAATCCAATCAACAACAATGGCAAATACAGATGCCAGAAATCCCACAACTATTGCTTGACACTGTAATGGTAATAATTATCATTAATAATTTGATTTGTCTTTTATATATACATACAGTAAAATCTTGTTAAGAGATTTTTGAAGAGACTATCTTGGGAAAATGTCTTAAGCTTTTTTAATCTAGGTATTTGACTACAGAAAAGGTACAATGAAATATAATAGCTATAGCATTTTAAAGTACTAATCTTGAGTGACCTGCTTCTTATTTTTATTGCAAGCTTATAAGATATAAGAGTCTAGGAAAAACATATAATATTTACGCCAATACATTATATAAAAATATCTTATATGTGTATAAAGATACTTACAGTATGATAAAAAGACACAGAACTAGTTGAAAAATAGAGAGATCAAATGGAGACCATCTATTTATGCTGATTTTGAAATCAATGTTAGTCAACTGTTTCTTCCTTCTAATTAATCATAGCAAGAAATTTTGGGAAGGAGTAATTTTCAAATTCAAATACAAAATTTTTAACTGTTGAAATTTGTCAACCAATCAAAAGCATAATTACAATTTCTGAATGTTAAATGGATAGATCAATTAGAAATCATTTAACTGATACTGGAATCAAACTTCATGAATTTCATTTGTAATCTAAACTTTACAGTATGTTAGCATTGGACTGGATTTTAAATTAATTAACTTCATAAATTTCAGTAATAATTCATGATATCAGTAATATTAAATGTTATGCTGCTCTTCTGTCAAGACTACAGAATCTCTGTGCCTGCAACACACAATTGATCACTGACATATGATCATTTTAAGTGGGTAAAAAATGCTTACACCAATACTTTGTAATGTCTCATGTAAGAATTTTTAACACACGTCTTAGGGCAAAATGATAGGAAATGTAGTTTAAATAACTTAGATGAGAAAATACCTTTATCGGATTTTACTGTACATTAAAAGACAAATCAAATGAAATTATAAACTACAGTCGACCCCCCTATAAGATCATTGATTATTCCGTTTTATATGAATTCCATGTTGTACGAACCACTTAGATTTTACAAATACATGTACCGGGCTGTGAACGGCTCACATATTTGTAAAATTTAAGTGACTCGTACAACATGGAATTCATATAAAACGGAATAATCAATGATCTTATACGGGGGTCGACTGTAGTTTATAATTTCATTTGATTTGTCTTTTAATGTACAGTAAAATCCGATAAAGGTATTTTCTCATCTAAGTTATTTAAACTACATTTCCTATCATTTTGCCCTAAGACGTGTGTTAAAAATTCTTACATGAGACATTACAAAGTATTGGTGTAAGCATTTTTTACCCACTTAAAATGATCATATGTCAGTGATCAATTGTGTGTTGCAGGCACAGAGATTCTGTAGTCTTGACAGAAGAGCAGCATAACATTTAATATTACTGATATCATGAATTATTACTGAAATTTATGAAGTTAATTAATTTAAAATCCAGTCCAATGCTAACATACTGTAAAGTTTAGATTACAAATGAAATTCATGAAGTTTGATTCCAGTATCAGTTAAATGATTTCTAATTGATCTATCCATTTAACATTCAGAAATTGTAATTATGCTTTTGATTGGTTGACAAATTTCANGTAATGTATTTATTATATTAGTATGTTGTTTACAACATCAATTTAAACATTTTCTGAAAGTTTTAGAGCAATCTGACAATTACAGAAAAAATGATCACAGATTTTCAATTTTTGAGTGTTTCAAAAGTATAAACACAGGTGCATAAAACTAGTATAATAATTTATTTTTTAATTATTGGTTTAATTGAGTGATACTTCCCTCTGGTGACAACTATTATTAAAAACATGGTGCCAACTTTAAATGGTTTTTGTGATTTAAACCAATGCCTCATGGAAAAACACTAACAGAGTTGGAAATATATGAAATTTACCAACAAAAAGGACCAGGACAATCTCTAAGATAAACTTTGGCAGCTATAAATTGATCCACACATGCTGTGAGAAATGTGTTAACTTAGGGTGAATATTATGGTAGAAATAAGCGATGTGAAAGGCCTAAACTCCTTACCCCTAGAAATGAAAGAAAGGTTTATCAGTTACTGACGGTCAACAAGTTGTCTGTCAGAGAAGCAGCATCAACATTGCCAATTGCAGTTTCACCAGCAACTGTATGGAGATGTATGCATAATCATAAAAATGCCAAATTTACAAAAATGGCTGCAAAACCAAAATTAACACAATTGCACAAAACAGCTAGATTAAAGTGGGCGAAAGACAAGATGACATGGAAAGGGGTGTGGAAACAAATAGTCTTTTCAGATGAAAAAAAGTGAAATTTGGATGGACCTGACAGTTATAGTTACTACTGACACGATTTGAAGAAGAATGAAGAAGTCAGATCGCACAGACAGCAAGGTGGAGGATCTGTGATGGTGTGGACAGGATTTGGATGGGAAAGTAAAACTGATATTGTATTTATAGAAGGTAGATTGAATTCAGAAAAGTATCAAGAACTGTTGTATCAAAATTTAATAACTTTTGGATCACTTATTGGGGAATAAAACTGGCAATTCCAACAGGATAATGCTGTCATTCATACATCAAAGTCAACTAAAAATTGGTTTGCTGAAAAAAAATTAATGTAATCGATTGGCCATCACGGAGCCCTGATATGAACCTGATAGAGAATGTTTGGGGCATTACAAGTCATCTTGTTTATGACCAAAACAGACAATACAATACTGTAAATGAACTGAAATTAGCTATCATGGATTGTTGGGAAAATATTAAACAAGAACAACTTCAAAATCTAGTAAAATGTATGCCTGATAGAGTATTTGAACTAATTAAATCAAATGGTGGACTACAAAATATTGAAACATCACAAATCGTTTTTTTTTGTGTACATGTGTTTATACTTTTGAAACAATCAAAAATTGAAAATCTGTGATAATTTTTCTTGTAATTGTCAGATTGCTCTAAAACTTTCAGAAAATGTTTAAACTGATGTTGTAAACAACATACTAATATAATAAATACATTATAATTGTTAATGTTTTGGTTATTGAAAAAAGTTGGGTGTGTTTATAATTTTGAAACGGACTGTACCTGTACTAGCCATTTTTAGGGGTTTCTTTAAATATTAATTCACAGTTCTCCGAATTATTACACATTTCTCATTAAACTGTATTTGGTTTATATCACGTATGTTTTCTCTCTGGTGTAAAGTGACAAACCCATGTTTCATTGCCTGTAACTACATGTTGATCATGCATGGGAATGTGCCAACATACAGGGTCAAAGGTAACAATTTTCTGGCTCACATACAGTAGTTACAGGTGATGAAACATGGGGTTGTCACTTTACACCAGTGAGAACACAAGACTCCATGACCTGAAACACCCACAATTGTCTATGTGCAAGAAATTCCAAAGAAACTCTGGAATTTCTTTGGAATTTCCTCAGTTCTCAAACTTATGGCCAGTATTCTGGGATCATCAGGCATTCTAATAAATTGCAAGACATCCTACAGGCATACACTTTGTGAAAACCCATAAAATTATGAACAATTTCATACATAGTTGTCTAATCCACCATCTCTACAATTTCATGCAATTTCACTCATTAATTTTCACAAACAATGCCTTCAATATGTCCAATGTTCCCTTCAGTCTTCCTGGATGAAGGCCTGCCTCCCTATGTCATTCTTCAATAGCAACCTGTCCAACTTTAAAATTGTTGCACCAAAACTTTGTCATTGCATTATCTTCATAGATAGAAACCAATTCACAATGAATTTTGCTGGCAATGTCCCTTTTGCTTGCAAAAAATAAATAAATAAATAAAATTATTTTGCAAATGTCCATGATGGACCAATCTTGCAACTGAACTCAGCCACTGGATAGCAGCATCATTTCTTTAGCTTGGTGGTCATTTCAAAGATTATGAACGGGACTATCTATCCACCTTGTTTCAGCTCATTCCTTCTCACATTTCCAAGAAAAAACAATTTATTATCTTACTTTTCTAAAACTCCTTATAAAAGAAAATTTCTGTTAATTAGCAATACTTCTTGAAGACGTTTATAAATTTATTTTGAAAATTATAAACATTTAAAAATCTTTCATAATGTTTGAATTTATCTATCTTATTTTTTTTTAATCTAAATTTTAATATTAAATTATAAATAATACACTTTTTAACATACTAACCTGGACGAGTGCTAAGTTTCCTCCTGCAATTTTCCACTGTTCATTTGATGTATCTAAATTTCCCAAATTAGCCTATAATAAATAAAGCTTATAAGCAATAAAAATTAACCTAAAAATAGAAAGTGTTTTAAACTGAATAAACTTATAAATAATCTATGCAAATTAATTGCTTCTAAATAGTAAGATAATTTTTTATCTAAGTTATATAAGAAATACAAGAAAAGTTTTACTATCTTAATGCTAATTGCATAATGCTAATTGACAATAAATTTATATTCAGAGAAGATACGATTCCACATCTACTAAAATCTTACATGTATTTAGATACACTAGTTTCCAAAAACAAAATTTATAATTCATTACTGTAAAAATTAACACAATTAATAGTGAAAAGTTGTGTATAGAATTACCTTACATATACAAAAATTGGTAGTCATTTGAAGTTATGAAAAAAATACAAATTTACTTACACAGAAAGTATTGTTGCTGTTTTTGCTCTGTGACCAAGAAGGATATTATCCTTGCTCTTGTGGGACTGATACTGACACAGACACCACATGAATGATTTAGTAAAAGGCAAGATTATTGGCAGGACATCAGTACATCAGTTGCAGACAGAGGTATCAAGGACATTAAATGTGCCACAAAATGTCATATTTAGACTTTGGGCAACATTCTAGACAATAAAAAAGATTAGATGCAAAACAGAAAGTGAACAAGAAGTAAAACCTCAACAGGACTTTTATTTGACATTAACTCCACATCATGACAAGGATATGTCTAGGAGCAATTCTCTGCAGAGCTATCAATGGCCTCAGGAATAACAGTTTCATGATAAACTATCTAAAAGAGGCTTTGTATATAAACTCTGCCAGACATCTGTTGGTTTGTCCCACTCACAAAGAATGGCTGATTTAAGATGGAATCAGGAATATCAAAACATTGTTTACTGACTGATTCTCATTAGATCACAATATGGCGGACCTACTAAAATCCCATTAACATTAGAGACCAATTTGGACAGTGATTTCATAATATGGAGTTATGCTCTATGGATACTTAACTCCATGTTTTTCCATTACTGGAAAAAGATATAACATTCTGGAAATTCATATGACACTTTTCAGAGGTATCTTGGTCCAGACTTCCTATTTTATGAATGGTAATACTTACACACAAGACTGTGCTGTGCAATAAATTTTTTACAAGAGAAAATATTCATCATATAAAGTGGCCAGCAAGCTCTCCAGATCTGAATCCACTTAGCATATGTGGGATGATATAGGAAGGCAAGATGCATCCTGTCAATCTCTACAAAGAATCTTCAGGGATTCATTCTGTTTTTCTTTAAGAACAGACCTTGTTGCTGACAAAGACAATTTAAATTTAAACAACGTTGTAATTAGCATGGTGAATCACTGTGCAGCATGCCTGCATAAGCAATTCATCTCAACCATTTTATGGCTTTAAAATATGAGGGTCAATCAATAAATCCTTAGGAAAAGATAGAAAAACAAATTGTTTTAGGTACATTTTTTTTATTTATTTTTCAACATAATCTCCTTTAAGCTCTATACACTTTTCCAAGTGTTTCTCCAATTTTTTTTAAAATCTAAAAAGTAAGATTTCGGAAGGTCCTCAAAATAGGCATCTATTTGGGCGATGACCATCTCGTTTGACGTGAATCATTGTCCGCCAAGCCATTTTTTAAAATTTGGAAATAAAAAAAGTCACTGGGGGCCAAATCCGGTGGATGTGGTAATAATTCAAACTTTAATTCCTTGATTTTGGCCATCGAAACTGCACAGGTGTGCACCCGTGTATTGTCTTGATGGAAGAGGATCTTTTTCTTTTTCAAATGAGGACGTTTTTTTCTTGATTTCTTCGCTCAACTGGTGCAATAATGATGCATATTACTCTCCAGTTATTGATTTTCTTTTTTCCAAGTAATCAGTGTACATTATTCCACATGTATCCTAAAAAACTGTGGCCATCACCTTCCCAGCTGATTTCACTGTCTTCGCCTTCTTTGGAGCCCTTTCGCCTTCAAAGACCCACTGTTTTGACTGTTCTTTGGTCTCTGGAGTATAATAGTGTATCCACGTTTCGTCCACAGTTATGTATTGATGCATAAACTCCAAAATGTGAAAAAGTGCCAAAATAGCCTCAGAGGTGTGAAAAAGTGCCAAAATAGCCTCAGAGTCGACCACACAATTAAGTTTATTCTCCACTGAGAGCAAACAAGTCACCCATCTTGCTGAGATTTTTTTCACACCCAATTTTTCATGCAAAATTGAAAACACTGTACCTTGTGATATGCCTGTGGCCTCAACTATTTTATGCACTTTGATTCGTCGATCACTCAAAACCATACCGTGGATTTTGTCAATCATTTCAGGAGTAGTTTCTTCCACTGAACGTCCTGAATGATGTTCATCTTTTGTGGATGTATGACCATGTTTGAACTTATTTACCCAATTGTAAACAGTTGCAAACACAGGAGCAGGTGTGCCATGAACTTCATCCAACTCAGCTTTGATCTCTTTCGGTGTTAAGCCTTTTAAATATAAGTATTTAATCACTGCTCAAAACTCACTTTTTTCCATTTTTCTAAATAAATAAAAGTTTCTTGCTTCAATCGACAATAAAAATTAAACCATGTGATGGATATGACTGAGACTTTCACAACTGTCTAGTGAGACATGATGCTTACAAAAAACATGCCATTTTTGAGGCTACGAGCGCCATCGATTGGACTTTCTAAGGACTTATTGAATGACCCTCGTAATTACTATACGTTTTGGCACTTATTGTTTTCTTGTTTTGCATAAATAAAGTGAGTTCTTTGCAATCCAATTGTATCTATCTCCAGAAAAAAAATTATCAAAATGTTTTAACTTGTTGAAAAGTCACAACTGTTTATGTACTTTATGCAAAACTTTTGTGAATAAATTAATATGTTTCATTTCTTAATTAGTTTATTTCTATATTATATTTGGAAAGATGTATGAAAATGATTAAGATTCAAAAGAAAATTGAATGGAACTGTTTATGAACTTCAGATGTTAATTCTGCTTATATAAGCTATACATTAATAATTAAGATTGTTACTATGCAATATTAGATTACATGTAACAGATATTTTAGAGAGACATATTGATATTATAATTTTGCTATTGTGCTACTTTATAGAGAAACAAGTTTAGATGAAATGACCTTACTGTAATTAAATGTGCTACTAATTATTGGCTAGTGAATTTTTCTATTTTTGTACAATCATTTGTGAACTTCTATAAACAGAAGTTCACAGATAATTATACAAAAATAGAAATATTAAATCATATCCAATGCAAGAAAGTAAATTTTATTGAAAGTAAAAATTGTCTTTAATAGAGCAAAAATGCAACAAAAAAATGTATTAGTACTTTTGAGAAATCTTTTGTTATTGATTTTTTGTTTCATTAAAAGCAATTTTTATCTTCTTAATTTTATTGTGGAATTTATATAGTTTTTAATATTTTATTGACATCTGAATAAATAAGTATTTTATTATTCTAATAATTAGTGTGCATACTATATCACTTGTATATGTAAAATACTTTTTTTGGTTTGTTTTTAATGTCAAATTATTCTTTTCATTAGGTTTAATTACTGTTCTATCTTTGTTTGTTAAATATTCAACCTGCTGATGGCAATAAAACATCCCAGAAACTAGAACTTTATATACTAATTAGTTTATGTTTACCATGCACATTGAGTATTCAATCACAAATGTTTATGGCTTTATTCAGAGGCCCTCTTCAGATAATTATAACTCTTGTTATTTCATGAAGAGGCTTCTGAATGAAGCCAAAACCTTCGTGATTAAATACTTAATGTGCTGGAAGTTGTATGTGTAGCACTTCGTGGCTATGATTGTATTATATTTTTGTCTTTTTTTTTTTTGTTTGTTTTCCGTTTATGTCGCGTCGCGCGTATAATTTGTACCGTTTCCCTTCCGTTTCCTTCCTCGGTGCCTCCTGTTAGCCGATGGCTAAGTTTCCGGCGTCTGATTGGTCCGTGACAGTGTGACGGAGTTGGAGGGAGTTATAAAAGCGGGTGTAAGGAGTAAGAATGAGGACTCTTGGACTTTTTCGAGAAAGAAAGGGAGAGAACCGCAGACGAAAAAGGAGAGAAGAGCGACCGAGAAGAGAGTGGACCGTTGGTAGAAGAAAGGAAGTTGCGACTCGAAAAGAAGAAGATTCCCCATCGAAGCACACAATCGGACCGCTACAACAGAACCCTTGCAAGTCCCTTAGGTACTCCGTCCACAATATTTTTATTTTCGGATCTATATTTAATTGTCGAAAAAGAACGGGGCCTCGCGTGAGGAAGGTTAACGGAAAGGGGAACGTCAGGCTATTTCGTTATTTGTTACCATAACTGTCTGGTGTTGGACTGTTTATTGAGATATATATTGTACCGCGTTTTTCTTTTACTAAAATAAACCTTTGTTTGCCTGATCACACGTGTCTACCGATTTTTCATTGTCCTTCCCTTTGTTCTTTCTATCGTATATCTGTAACCGCAGACCACGTGCCTTGTGGAGTTCACATTGGCGTCCGCGACACGATTGTGAATAATCGGCCAAGCGTGTGTTCCCCATTTCCGTATCGTTTAAATCCGGCTGTGTTCAAGGCCCTATTGTATGTACATCGTATTCGTATACGAGCTGCCATATATTCGGTTCCCAGTCATTAATTTAATTTTTTTATGGAAAATCATACTGTAGAACCATCAAGAATGGCGATGGAGGGGGTTACTAGTGTCCCCATTGTTACGGGATTTATGGGGATGATCCCATGTTTTACGAACTCGCCGGGCGATGTTCTAGATATATACCGCTTCTTTGAAACTGTAGAAGACGTGGCGTCCCACGCCGGTTGGGACGAGGCAGTCAAAATCACCGTCATTCAGGCCCGGATTAAGGGGGAACCGCTGTCGGTATTTTTCGATCTAAAGGACCAAGGCATCAAAAGTTATGAAGAGATAAAAAGGAGCCTTATCAAATGTTTTGATCGTAGGGACAGAGAACAAGATCCGTTCAATCAAGTCTTAAAAATAACACAAAAGAGAGGGGAGAAGGTCTATGAGTACGGGAACCGCATAAGGTCTTTGTTCTCGCGCGCCGTAGCTCGTAACAGTAACTTGGCCCCACTCTGGGATAATGCTGTAAAAGAGTGTTTTTTGAGAGGGTTGGATGCCGACATCCGGAGGCAGGTAATGCAAAAACATCCGGAAACCTTGGACCAAGCAATATGTGGGGCAGAGGAAGAGGAGAAGATTGAGGCAGCTTGTGGGAGAAGGGGAGTAATGAACGAGGTGTGCACGAATTCAGAGCACAGGGGCTCGGTATCTGAGAAAGAGGACAGCCTGAACAGTCGTATGGCAAGGCTTGAGGAACAAATGCGGGAATTGAAGGAATCTGTCGCGTCATTAACAGAGTGTATGAAGGGAGGTGGAAACCCCGAAAGAAAATGGGGCAATGAAAGAAGATGTTATGTGTGCGGGGAAAAAGGGCACTTTGCTAGGCAGTGCGATAAGCGTAGACATTTAAACTAATTGAAGGCCATCTGGAAGGTCAGACAGATGGCCAGAGTGTGAAGCTGAAACTGACCAAAGGAATTCAATTGTCCAGACGCGGATTACCGACAATCGAAGGCCTAATGTTAGGTACCAAGATTAATTGTCTGATTGACACTGGCGCGGAAAGGACTGTGATTAAAAATGAGCTAGCTGAGGATATAAAGAAGCAAAATGGGAGTTGGGTAGTATTTAATGACTCGTGTATAAGTGGGATGTCGGGGGCCCGCCTGAGAAGTGATGAGGCTGTAATGATTGAATGTACGTTTGAGGATGGTTGTAAAGTAAGCGCTAAGGCTCCTAGTTTAAGTTTCCCGAACGGGGCGGAATATGACTTAATTTTCGGCATGGACGTTATTTGCCAACACCCGGAGCTGCTAACTGGAATTAGGTTAATTGTGACTAGCACGAACTCAAGGAGGGAAGGGGACTTCTCCATTAACATAAATACTGACCTAGGTAGCGAGATGGGATCATGGAAGTTGGACCATCTTAATGAAGGGGTTAAGGAAAGGATCATCGATGTATTAAAAAGGTATCCGAATGCTGTAGCTAACGAGATTTCAGAGTTATCAGGAACCAAGGATTATATGCACTCCCTTGAGGTGAATTCGGAACGCCCAATTAACGTGAAGCAATACCGTATCCCGTACAGCTACTTGCCTGGCCTCAGAAGGCAAATTAATGACCTCATTAAGGCGGGGATCTGTGAAGAGAGCACTTCAGAGTGGAATTCCCCGATACACGTGGTTCCAAAGAACTCTGGTGAACTCCGAATCACCCTAGATTTAAGAAAGATAAATGAAATAACGAAAACACAAGTTTTCCCGATGGCTAGGATTGATGATATATTGTCCCAGCTTAACGGGAATAAGTATTTCTCTGTCCTAGACCTGAAGGCAGGTTACTTTCAAATCCCCTTGGATCCCGAGGTAAGGCATATCTTTGCCTTTTCTACTCCTTGGGGTAAATACCAACTTTGTCGCATGCCTCAAGGGGGGAAGAACAGTGGGAGGTTTTTTCAATATATC
>NW_019386051.1:37915-63104 GCF_000671375.1 Centruroides sculpturatus
TTTTTTTTGTTTGTTTTCCGTTTATGTCGCGTCGCGCGTATAATTTGTACCGTTTCCCTTCCGTTTCCTTCCTCGGTGCCTCCTGTTAGCCGATGGCTAAGTTTCCGGCGTCTGATTGGTCCGTGACAGTGTGACGGAGTTGGAGGGAGTTATAAAAGCGGGTGTAAGGAGTAAGAATGAGGACTCTTGGACTTTTTCGAGAAAGAAAGGGAGAGAACCGCAGACGAAAAAGGAGAGAAGAGCGACCGAGAAGAGAGTGGACCGTTGGTAGAAGAAAGGAAGTTGCGACTCGAAAAGAAGAAGATTCCCCATCGAAGCCCACAATCGGACCGCTACGACAGAACCCTTGCAAGTCCCTTAGGTACTCCGTCCACAATATTTTTATTTTCGGATCTATATTTAATTGTCGAAAAAGAACGGGGCCTCGCGTGAGGAAGGTTAACGGAAAGGGGAACGTCAGGCTATTTCGTTATTTGTTACCATAACTGTCGGGTGTTGGACTGTTTATTGAGATATATATTGTACCGCGTTTTTCTTTTACTAAAATAAACCTTTGTTTGCCTGATCACACGTGTCTACCGATTTTTCATTGTCCTTCCCTTTGTTCTTTCTATCGTATATCTGTAACCGCAGACCACGTGCCTTGCGGAGTTCACATCTGCTAATGACAATTTAACATACCAGTAGCTAAAAGAATTTGTTGTTATATAAAAAATTTTGCTAAAGTAAAAAATGAGTTTGTTTATTATATTCTCTTCTCTTGTAAGAATTTATTTATTTTTTGTTTTAACAAATAACATCTTATTTAAATAAATTACATAAACATATTTTCATATATTTATTTATCAATAAAAACAGATAAATCTTTATATTTTATGCATAAATATTATATGCTAACAATAAATCAATTAAAAAGATCGTTTTTAATGAGAGTTTAATCTATAAATATTTTATAAAATATCTTACTTGTGTAGAAAGTCTGGAAGCTAAAGTCATTTCCAAATTTCCCTTCAAACCCAAAAGAGCAGGAACAAGAATAAATAGTTCTGATACTTTTACAAATACTGGCCAATGCTAAAATAAATAAAAATAAACACGATTAATAAAATAATTTATATCACTTTATTATAAAATAATGTTATAATTTTAATAATATGAAAATCACTTAAAAATCATAAAATTAGTTTAATAAATTCTAATTCTGAATTCATTTTTTTCTTTTTTTGCATATTACAGTAGATGAATAGTGTACAATAAAAGCCAACTTCACAGAAAAAAAGACAGTTGTTCCTGAGATGTGTAAAAGGATGTAACGAAAATGTTTTAGCTTCTGTTTTTAAATATGGAGTTATTTTGGCAAGAAATGTTCATTGTATTTTTTAACCATATAGTGTTATTTTTACTATTATTTAACCATATGCATTTTTAACTGTATACTGTATAAACTATGTATAGAATGTAAGAAAAACTTTGTGAGAAAATTTATTAATCCTAACAAAGAACATCTTAATTAACAAACAATTGAGATTTTAGACCTCTAAAATCTACTAATTAGAGCATTTCCTGTATAAAAGAATTCCTACTTAAATAAGGAATCAAATAGCTATAAAAAACATTGTTACAAGAAAAATATAATAGTACATATTTTTGTTAAATATTGTTTTAACTGAACACCAAGTAAAGTTTCACAAGAATTTCATGATAGTTTAATCAAAGTTGGGAATACTCCACTGAAAGACTTTGATAGTTCTAGTGCAGTCTGATAAAATATAAATAATATAATATCAATTTTTGAGGACCTGTTTTAAGTTAATTCAATAATTTATTTTCTTTCTGTAAAAAGTTAATTTTGCTGTCATAAATTTTGAGCTATAAATTTTCTTCTTTTCTCAATAAACACATCTATCTAAATATGTATATAAAGGTAATGCATTGAAAATCTAAACATCAAAATTCTAGTGCAACATGTTCTAGTGTGTCAAAAATCTGGATTTGACCATCAAACAATGGATATTCATTCTTTCAATAGTAACTTTGTTTATAAACATCTCAAAGCCTGATGATTATTATAAATCTGGTAATGTTGCCTGATTAAATCCGTAATCATTTGGCCTCACATTGCTGATGTTCTAACACTCATTTAGAAGTTCAATCATAATTTCAAAATTAAATTACATGTTAAATATGTCTTCACTTTTGCCATATTCAATCACCAGGAACAACAGTCTTCCACTGCAAAGATGGCTTTTCTTTAGAGGCTATGCCTCTGCAAAAACCAAGCAAAACAGTAAAACAGGGATGGCCAACACGTAGACCGCGGTCGACCGCAAAGGTTTTGAAAGTAGCCTGCGAAGCTAAAGTTGAACAATTTGCTTTCACTTAATGTTTAAAAATCTTAATTCGATAATTTATTCTTACAATAATAGACTGTCTGTGCAATGTACCCATACTGTTTGTATTTATCCCGATGAACAATGAAAATGAATGTTAACGCATGTGCATATAAAAATGCTAAAATTGTTTGCCCATATTCATAGTTGCCCACAGACTACATTTTACTAAAAAAGTAGCCCCTAAGGGATAAAAGTTTGGCCACACCTGGTCTAAAAGTTCTCTGGTGACAAGCCAAAACAATTAAAAATACAATATTTCTTTTAAAAAAATTGACTGACAAATTTACACATTAATAAAAAGTACATAAAAAGACTAAAATAAAAAACTAAAATATTATTTTTAAATTACATGTACTTTTTGTTTAAAGATAATAATTCTGTAAATTATATTTTAAATCTTTCTAAAAGTATTCCTACATTCCTTGTGAAATACTGGCTTGAACTTGAAACATTTAAACTTGAATTAGTATTAGTAAATTAGTATTTTAAGTACTGTTAACTATAGTTAACAGTACTTAAAATACTAATTTACTAATACTAATTCAAGTTTAAATGTTTCAAGTTCAAGCCAGTATTTCACAAGGAATGTAGGAATACTTTTAGAAATGTAGGAATGTAGGAATGTTTCAAGTTCAAGCCAGTATTTCACAAGGAATGTAGGAATACTTTTAGAATGTAGGAATACTTTTAGAATGTAGGAATACTTTAAGTACTGTTAACTATAGTTAACAGTACTTAAAATACTAATTTACATGTATATTTGAAAATCTGAACAAAGTGAAAGCTGAATAGGACCAGCTCCAATTAGTCAAGATTTTCAATGCTTCACTATATAGAAATATACAGTAAATAGTGTTCATTTGCTGAATATACACACTTGCAAAACAACTCATGGCTTAAAACATTGTTCTGAATTTGGATAGGGCTACGAGATGTGAAATTTTAATCAGAATGTTAAAAAAGATTCACCATTTCTGGATCAGTTTATTTTCTGAGAGGAGTGAATTCATTTCCTTCTTTACATCTGGAAATATTCTCAAGAACCTGAATTTACAGAATAAGGGCTATTAGCCAATGGCAATTGTTAAGGTTCTGAATAGTCCAATTTTGGATTCTTGTGGTTTGATGATTGCTGCTGAATGTGCCAAGTCTATTTCCTTGATGTCCTCATTGCTTTCAGTGATAGTGTTCTGACTATTGATTTTTATTGAAAAAAGCATCTTACAATTCACTTTATATTCTACTGGTATCTCATAATCCACCAACTTACAAATCGCCTGCTTTCAAGGTCCTTATAAAAAGAACCTTTTCCCACTATTCCAATGCCATCTCTTAGGCAGTAGAAAATATGATTCATTTACTGTATTGCTACCACATTAGAATACTGGCCCAGCTTTATCTCCTCATTGATACAACACTACTGTTCTCATTTAAGTTCTAGCTCCAAGGAGACTAAGTGTACAGAACAGTCACTAAAAGAATTCTTGAACAAGATATACAAAGATATAGCTCAATGCTCCAATTTTTGAATTGCTTAGAAAAGAAGCACAAATGTATTCTCCTTAATCAGAAATGACAAAGATCCTACTGATGAAACTACTCTTCTGGGCATTTGCTCAATACCTTTATACCCATGGTTCTCAATCTGTGGTTCGTGGAACAAGGGTGCTCTGTGAAGCCACTACAAGTGTTCCGTGAAAAAATCAAATATTACAATTAAAAATTGTTGCAAAAGAAAAATCAATACAATGTAAAATCATTTTTGTATGGGAATATAATCAGCAAATGCCAATGTCCTCATCTACTAGACAGAGTGTGCTTGATTTCAAAAAGGTTTTCCACCCCTGCTTTAAAGCTAATATATTGTAAGTGTTCTGCAGAAAAAAATGTCAAAGTTTAGTGTTCTCCAACTTCAAAAAGATTGAGAACCACTGCTTTATACAACAACTAGCAGACCCTGCCATGCATTGTTGTGGCTCAAAATGTATCTATTATAAATGTATAACACTTCCCCCAGGGGAGGGAATTTTTTGAAAAATTCATTCTTAGTGTACATTCTCTTGACGTACCCTATTGAAACGCAATCAAAAACGCAAACAACCACATCTAAAATAGTACAATAGAAGCCAAGTTCTTCACGGTAAGCCTTAATCCTGTCCATCACCCCTAGTGGGGGAATTTTGACACGTATATTATATAAAAACACGTGCGTATTCGAATGCAGCGTTGTGTCAAAATTTCAAAGGAATCGGTAGGAACAAACGAACATTACATTTTTATTTATATAGATAGATAGATGATGATCTGCTTTAGTTCATCCTCATAGAAAAGCAAACTTAGGTTGTCATACTCGTAGCGCCATCTGTTGGACGTAAAAGCCTTAACCCTAGATAATATCTTTTAATTTATGAGTGCTTAACGGAATAATATACAGCCTATGTCCACCCTGAAGTTCCATTCTAAATATTGGTGAAAGAATTTTTGAAATCGGATGAGTATTTTCGGAGATTACCCCTACATACAAACATTACCTCTTTATAATATTAGTATAGACAAGATAGATCATCCCTTTGAATATATTGATGCCAAATGTACATCTCTGAAAATCAAGATTAATTAAGAACAACAGGATTCAATCAAAAAATGCCTGACTACAACTACCTTGTGGTCTTTGCCTCTGACCAAAACATTGATGTGTTTTTTTATAAGTCATATCTAATACATTGTGCATCAACTCCTTCTCATCTAAAATATCTGGAAATACTCAAAATCTATAAAGCAATTTGTAAAGGAACTGCAGTTAATAATACAGACATGGTGCCATTGTTTTGCATATAGGGCTTTGAAGTAGTATAATTTCATTTAACATCTCAATGTTATTATTACACTTTTATTAATTTTAATCTCCTTTTGTTACATGTTTACTCATTTATGTAACCTTTTTGTTTATATTTATTTTGTATGTAATTTTTTTAAAGTTATTTTCTTTAGATATTTTAACTATTTTTATGTCTTTACTTTAAATTTTATGTTAAATATTAACCAATTTATGTATTCAACTCTTGTGCATGCAATAATAATATAATTTAAATCGTTCAATCATTTTTATTTTTAGTCTATCATAAGAACCTGATGATCTTTAAGTAAGATCAAAAACGTAAGTTTATTAAATTTGTTTTTTATTACTAAATTAAGGTATATTTTGAATCAATTATAGTATACTCAGTTTTTTGAAGTAATTAATCTACTTAGCATAATTAGAAATAACAATTAAATCCATTCAATACGCTCAAAAAGTAAAAGTACATAAAACTAGCTGTTACCCATGGCTTTTGCAATTTGATAGAAATAATCTTCCCTCGGTACTTCACTAAGATTCTCAATCATTAGTTGTTACTAATTTGGTAAAATTACTGATTTTTGTTTGTTTCAAACTATGGATTGCTAATGCACCTAAATTCAAGTTTCAAATATTATGGGATTCCAAGGTATGATAAATCTGATTTTAATTTTTTTTTTTCAAAACATAAAATGACAGTTATCTGAAAATTTCTAAAATATAAATATTTACAAAAAAAAAAAAAAAAAGAGTTTCAGTTACCCCAGTATTTCTTTGTAAACCACATTTGTGGTACTGCCTTTCAGGGCTAAGACTTTTTAAGCCCTAATTCTTTCCCTCTCCCCCCCACAGTAGAATTTCCAAATATCACTTTTTAGTGTGCATCCTCATTGTTTACCCTACTAAAACACAGTTAAAAACAAAAAATTGCTTCTAAAATAGTATAGTAGAAGCCATTTTTTAGGTTAAGTCTTAATCCTTTCCCTGTCCCTGTGGGGGAATTTCGAAAAATCCCTTCGTAGTGTGCTTATTCATGATGTACCCTAACTGTGTACCAAATTTCACCTCTAGGTTCAGTGGTTTGCTCTGGGCGATGATGAATCAGTCAGTCAGTCAGGACATGTAATTTATATATATATATATATATATATATACCTGTAGATATACATATTTCACTCTGACTATAGCAGGGCTTCTTCAGTGGACACAATTCATGGCATTGTTTGCATCACAAAAACCATGAATTTGATCAAATTTTATAAAAATTAAACATTTATAAAAAAACAAACTAACTTTGAATAAAAAATATAAAGATCCATAAGTTTGGTACATATGAAAAAACAAATAAATTTTATTTTTCTAATTACATTATTAGTCATTTCAAGATATATTTAAAAAATCTGAAATAAATAAATTTTGCATCAGTTAATATTTATCATTAATTTTCACTTGTAAGTGCTGTATAACTGTTCTTTTTGTTTGCTTTGTTGAATTTTTATTTGTTTTTGAAGATGGAAACAGCATTTCTAAATATGTTCAAATAAATTTAGAGACTGACTTTATAGAGAATAGAAATAATCAAAATTAAACATTTATGGCAAATTCGAAATAGTAAAATCTTGATTTAATGGACAAAATTATCGTAAGTGAAAATTAACAGTGTGTTAATTCTAAAATGCTTTTTATATGTAATTAAAAATTTTTATTTATTATAAAAGCTTTTTTTTAAATCCAAACGTTGCTGCTCTTAACTTCACTTGACAATGAGAGTGTCTCGATATATCATCATCCAAAGATGAATAAATAGGAATTTTTTTTGTTTTTTCTTGCCAAATTTAAATTTTGTTTTCTATTTAAGAGCGAAAGAGCAGAGTACATAAGTAATAATACATATGGAAAATTTTTCTGTGAAATTAAACTTCTCATACACACTTAATTTTAATTACACAAACATATCTACTGCAAAAACAAATAAACTGACTAATTTGTCAGTTTTTAACACATGTATTCAGAAAACCTACTTTATTATATAACAAACTTTCAGCTTTAATAGACACCCCCCTCACCTGAATTAGTCCATAAAACAGGTTTCACTATAATTTGCCATAATTCGATTATGGCAAATTATATTATCAGTTAAATTTAAACAACACTTTAAATTACCAGATATATGTTCTTGTTCTTCAAGTTTTGAAATTAACACAAAATAAATTGATTAATTAAATTAATGGCTACTTAACAGAAAATTGTTTTGCTAAACTTTTGTGAAATGAATGGTTTAAGACTCAAATAAAATAAGAAATTTCATACTTTTATAAGAATGTAATTTTTCCCTGTAGACTCTTATTTATAAGTCTGAATTTAAAAAAATATTTAAGATATTTTATAAATATTAAAATATATTCATTCATTCTTCAATTCATGTGGATTAGATGACGTCATTTTTGATAAGATTATAACTATTTTTCTCATCACTATTCATTTAATTTCTTATGTCTTTTTCCAATTTGTGTTTGCAAATTTTTGAATACAGAATTATTTTATTTATTATTTTTTAAGCAATTATCATTATGTCAATAGCTTGATGAAAAAAAATACTGTTTTGAATATTCATGCTTTGTTCATCTGTAACATTATTCAGAAGTTACAGATAAATTAAAATCGAATATTCTAAGAAATTCTAATTAAAAAGAAATAAATAAAAACTAATATAAAAACAGTAGAAATCCTCAGAGTACTTCTGGATTCAATATTATTGTTAAATCATTCCATTTAAGCAATTCATTTTCACAGACAAACAGAAATTATTGTTCTGTTATTTACTTTCAATTAATAATAGCTTTTTTCTCATTGTTTTTAATAAAATCGTTTTTTTTTAAAATAAATCTTGAAGTATACAAAAACTAAATTATATAAACAAACTGTCTTATACAGCTGATTATCCAATCAGCTGTATAAGACAGTTTGCTTAATAGCTAATGAGAAATTAACAAATAATAAATGATACATTTTTCTACAAGTATTACTTCTCATTAATTGCTTAAAAGGCAGTCAAATAGTAATTTGAATTATTTCATTATTAATTATTGGTATACTTATATACAAATTTTATTAAATATCTACAAATGTGAGGCAGATAATAATAAGGGTTTATCACACCAGTGATAATAGGCACAAACTCTCAGAAATCAAAGTAGAACATTTAGTTAGAGAAAAAGGAGGCGTACAGTAAAATTAACTACATAAGTATGAAAAGAAAAAACCAAAATGCATTTCAGACCATTGGAAATAGTCCCTCTTCAGTTTGTATTAATTTAACAGGGTTAATATACTTAAAACTATACAAGATAAAGATAAACACATCACTATAACCAGCGGTGGCCTTATCCATTGCGAGGCTCTGGGCGGCAAATCTTTGCGAGGCCCTGGGCGGCAGATCTTTGCGAGGCCCTTGTCCTTTGTGCAAAGTATGTGAATTGAAACTTATTAATATTAATATATACTGTACTATAAATTAAATTTATTTTATTGTTATAAATAATAGCCAAGGATAAAATAAAAAGTTTTAAATATCAACTTTTTTCTACTTGGTTGTTGCGCGAGGCCCCTCCAAGAGCGAGGCCCNGGCAGATAATAATAAGGGTTTATCACACCAGTGATAATAGGCACAAACTCTCAGAAATCAAAGTAGAACATTTAGTTAGAGAAAAAGGAGGCGTACAGTAAAATTAACTACATAAGTATGAAAAGAAAAAACCAAAATGCATTTCAGTTGGTATTAATTTAAAGGGGTTAATATACTTAAAATTATACAAGATAAAGATAAACACACTGCTATAACAGTATAAGCAGTAAACATCATCAAAGGAGACAGGTGTAAAAAATCTTCATGATGTTGCAAGGTGGCATGATGTACAGGTTACTGATACAAACAGTTATGAAGATTTTTTACACCTGTCTCCTTTGATGATTTTTACTGCTCATACCATTATAGTGGTGTGGATTTTTACTGCTCATACCATTATAGTAGTTTATCTTGTATATCAATAGTTTTAAGTATATTAACCCTGTTAAATTAATACAAACTGAAGAGGGACTATTTCCAATGGTCTGAAATGCATTTTGGCTTTTTGTTTTCTCATACTTATGTAGTTAATTTTATTTTACTCCCCATTTTCTTTTACTAAATGTTCTACTTTGATTCCTGAGTATTTGTGCCTATTATCACTGGTGTGATAAGCCCTTACTATTATCTGCCTCACATTTGTAGATATTTAATTTAATTATACCAAGGACTAAAAGCAATTTTTGTAACAATTTTGATACAATTTTATTATTATTTTCTTTTTCCTCTTTGTAACTTATTTAATTTAAAATCATTAACACAAAATGTTATTGACAGATTAAATTCATTGCAATTTAAAATTAAAAATTTATATATAAATTTAATTAAAAAGTTTATTAAGATAAACTTTTGGGCTTAATTTTTTATAAATTAATAAGAGGGGGGAAAACAACAGATTATATTTTCATTGAATTATGAAATGAAATAGATGAGAATGTTCACATAATTTATCTGGATGATGATTATTCAAAACTTAAATACTTTTCTAAAAACAAAATAATGAATTTTGTGTGTAACATAATCCTAAAAATTGAAAAATATTTATTTTTTAATATCAGCTGTTTTCTTTTTAATATTATTAAAAACAATAACAATGAACAATTAAAATTTTATATATGGCATATAAAATGCATAATTTAACAAATTAATGGAACAAAGATTTGTTTGTAATCCATTTTTTGAAAGTTAATGTAGCATTTTCACATGTTTCTAATCTCTAGTAAAATCGTGAGATCTGAAATCTTAACATTTTAAAATAAATACATTTTACTTCATTAATAAGACAATTAATGTCTTATTTTCCAGTGTGAATTGAATCAAATCAATAAACATTTTCAAAAATAAAACTTTGTAAATCATCTTAGAGTTACATAATCTTCAGTAGTTTATTAGAAAATAATGAACAATGTTTTCTAATAAACATTGTTCATTAAGACAATGTTTAAAATCTTGAAATAACTGAAATTTTTCATTAATTTAATTAATACTTTCTGAAACATATTGTTGATTCAAATTATTATACTCGTGACCCACCAAATATTTCATAATTTTTTGTGACCCCTTTTTTAATAATAATTTATATTCGTTAAATTATAATAAATTGATTTTTTTATTATTGCTTTATTTTTTTATATAATAATAAAATAATAAAGTTATGTTTTACATTTATCTATTTAAATAAGATTCAAACTCCACAATTAAACATAAAAGCTCATTAATTTTTAACAAAAATAAAATAAGAAACATTTAAAAATTTGTAGAAAAAACAAAAAATATTCGAAAATACGTACTTGCAAAAAGCAGCAAATTTTGCATTGCTGCTGAAAACAGGGGAGGATTTTCTGCACGAATTTGTATGCAAAACTCCAAGCATTAATAGTTTTAATAGTTTCTTAGAATTACTTTGAAATAAAAGAAGTAAATAGTGCGGTGTAAGTAGCATATTTGCATTTATTTCTTTTGTACTAACAAAGTTGTATGTAGGAAAAAATAAGAAATAAATAAAAAAACTAAATACAAAAACTTTATCTTTCACTTTTCAATATGATATTCGGTTATACATCAATTTCCTTTTTATTATATTCTGAAGAAAATTTTGTGTAATTTGGCGGCCCCCGGAAAACTTCTTACGGACCCCCAGGGGGCCGTGGCCCCCCTGTTAAGAAACACTGCTATGATATATATGAAAATTTGTTATAATTTTTTTAAATAAAAAAGAGATTATTCTCTATAAAGCAAATGATTTGACAGAGAAACAACTGTTTCTAAAAGTATTTAGTTTTGTTTTAACAGCCAATAATGCAAATGCCAAAAAATATCCAAAGAAATTGCAACAAATTATTGAACAAGGCTAATTCATGACACACCAAGTTTTTAATGAAAATAGTACAAGTCTTTGGTGGAAAAAAAATGCCCAAGAGAAGATTTATTTCAAAAAAAGAAAAAGCTGCATCAGGTTTTAAAGCATCAAAAGAATGAGTAACATTACTTATGTATAGTAATGAGTAAGGAGCTCACATGGTAAAACCCATGCTAGTTTTGTAAACTAGCATGGGTTTATAAATTTTATAAATGCCATGGGTTTATAAAAAATTTATAAACCCATGGCATTTATAAATTTTTAGGATTATAAATAAAATACTTTCTTACTGGAACTACAATATAAATAAAAACCAAAAGCCTTTAAACAATCCAGCAAATCGTTTTTTAATATCTTAAAAACACTTTCAAATGCTTTAAGCGATCATCCTCAGTTATCAATTTGAATTGAACAAAGAATTTGAAATTACGTAAAATAAAAATTCAAAAACCAGTTACATAAATATACGTTAACATTTAACAAGCTTAAACAATTGCAAAATTTATACAAGTTAATTAAAACGAAATAAAGAAATAAAATAAAATATATACATCCAGTAAAAATTATCTTAATTAACCTTCCCGCTTATATAAACTACGTCAACTCATTGTAGAAGGATTTCCATGCCGATGACAATCCATCAGCATCCCTATGATTAATACAGTTTGTGTGCAACTGTGCCTTGTGAATTTCTAGTTTTTCCAGATGTTTCACGGCTTGCCTGGATCTTGTAGCCTTGATGATTGATGCCTGATCCCAGAAGACCTCGATATTCTGCTGCTTGGCAAAAGCAGCAAGCACCATAGAGTCTATGTTTTTATTCACCGAGTGCTTATGTTCAGTAATTCTTTTCTTTAAGTTTCTCGTTCCAGCAAATCGTTTTTAAGATATTAAAAAACGATTTGCTGGATTGTTTAAAGGTTTTTGATTTTTATGATTATGTTACACACAAAATTCATTATTTTGTTTTTAGAAAATATTTCAGTTTTGGATAATCATCATCCAGATAAATAATGTGAACATTCTCATCTATTTCACTTCATAATTCATAAATCCCTCAATCCTTGAGTAATGAAAAATCTAAATAAGAGTGCCTTATATAAATAAGAGTTACCTGTATATAGGATTATATAGGATCACAAATAGAAAAGCTTGGATAACTACTGATTTATTTAAGAAGTGGTTTCTAAACTATTTTGAACCAAATGTAGAAAACTACTTAAAGAAAAAAATCTGGATTTTAAAGTTTTACTAATATTGGATAATGAACCAAGCCACCTGAAAAATTTAAATTACGCAAATGTTGAAATAATATTCTTACCACTGAATAGAACTCCTTTACTCCAGTCATTAGATCAGGAAATCATAGCCACATTTAAAACTCATTATATCAAGCACTCGTTAAAATGAATTGTAAATAAAATAGACAATGAATCTACCAAAGTCATACATGCATGAAAGCTGTTCATAAGTTTGGACTGTATTAATCTTATATCTTTGTCTACAAAAAAAATAAAACCATCAACATTAAATGCCTGTTGGAAAAATTTATGGCCAGAGTCAGTTCAAAACTCCAATGTAAATCAATCCAGCAGAAAACAGAACTGAAGCAATACTAAAACTTGCTAAATCTGGGGGAGGGAATGGTTTTGATGACATAAATCTAGAAGATATCCAAGAACTATTTGAAGAAGAAATTGATGAAACAAATTTGGTTGGAATGGTATCTGAGATCAACCAAATTAATTCAGAGAATGATAGTACAGATGAAAATACCAAAGCTCAAACTTTTACCCTAAAAAGCATACAAGAAGGGATAAATTTGGACAAACAATTGGAACTCTACTTTCTAAATACAGATCCTTCCACTGAAAGAAGCATAAAGTTTAAGAGAGAACTTCAGAAATGCATGGTTTCATATAACAAAATTTATAAAGGTCTTTTATAAAAAAGAAAGTAAATGAAAATATCAGATTTTATGAAAAATTTAAAAAAATGAAGATGTTGCTGATCAAGATTAACAAAAAAAAAATGTCAAAAGTTGAAAGTTTGTAAAAAGTAAACATCCTTGTTTAATTAAAATTAATGCGTGATACAGTACTTTTAATTGTAATTGTTACTTAATTATTGATTGCTTTAATAAACATATGTCTCTTAGTAACAAATAAGAATAGTATACTTTTGCTAACTTCTGGAACCGAACCCCAAGTTTTGCATTAGTCCTTTGTTTCATATAGCACATATTTGTATAACACAGCATTTTTTTAGAATGTATCTACCATGTTACACAAGGAATTCCTGTATCTCATTTTTGACCAATAGTTTACTTAGAACTCTGTAGAACTTATGTATTATTGAAGATTTAAACATGATTTGTCAATCAAACTATTTTATGTTCAAAGGTAATATTTACCTCCAAAAATGTAGTTTACCTATATTATTCACCCTTTGCTTTTAATGTATAAGCTATAATGGAGTTAGAATCTAGGTTTTATACCACAAAACAGTAACTATACTATGCCCTCTGTTTTGGCATAGATATGTGGACAATATTCTAATTGGTTGATAATATAAAAAGGAAAAATTTACACCATTCTTTAATTATATTAATACTATCTTTAGTTATATTGTTCACTTTAGAATATCATGTTACTTAATTGTGTATATCATAAATATCATTTATCAATATTACTTAAACATTTCTACCAACAAAAACTCACTTTTTCTTTCATGATTTTAGGAAATTTAATTCATCATCAAATTTACCATTAAGAAGTTCCCTTTCAATATGGTCCATTTCTTAAGTCAGCTATTCACATATTCAAAGAGCTTAATCATGTTGTTCTACACTGACTAGGGAAATCTTCCAACTTATATATGAAATAAAAGATGTTTCAAGAGCTAATAAATGTATTGGTTTCTGAGAAAAACAAAAAGAATTTATTTTTTGTGTTCAGCCCCCCAAATGCCAAAAAATGGCTCAAAATTTTTAACACATACATTTATATAGGAATCTCTGACTACCTAACCAATTTCCCTGTTGATGAAATGATAATAAAATGATGTATTTTGTTCCTCTCTATCTCTATAACTGTGATTTGAATGTAATTTACAGATAAACCTATATTTTTTTATTTTTAATATTCACTGGCTTTTCTTGCAGGTATTTTCTGTTTATAACCAATTGTGGTAATTTTTGGGAGAAGTATTGCAAAAAAAATGTTAGTCACTAAAATTATGAAGTTTTGCTAATCTTTGCTTAATTTTATGTAGCCTTGCATTGTTAATTATATAAAACTTATGCAATTTGCCTGAATGAATAAAATTCATATATGTGATAGGATATTATTCAACTTTTTCATTACAAAGTCCTGTAGAAAATTTCTGTCATAACAGTTGTGCATGAAGCTGATATCTGTGACTATACTAGATGTTTCTGTGGTAATGCCAGAGTGAGAAGAGAACTTGAAAATATTTGCTGGAGAAAGATCAAGACTGTGGGTGTGATGAGTTGTGTATTTTTCATATTGTATATATGAAATAAAGAAACATTCAGAAAATAAAAATATTGCCTATATTTTCAGAAGTTATTTGAGTTCATATCCTACCATCTTCATTAGTGTTCTGGCTAGAATTGTCTAATATTATGAGTTTGTGCATAAGGTTAAAAGCTGGGATAAATTTCAAGTTCCTGCATAGAAAAATAGTTGATATAAAGACAACAATCAGAAACTGTTAGAGTAGATATTCACTTACATTAAACAACCTTTACAAGCAGCAAAAACTTAATTACTAATGCATTGTTTGATTTATTGTGTTATCTGAACATGATCATTAAAAATAACCAAAAACATTAATAATTAAAAGTTTTTTCTGCTTATAAAGGTTATTTAATGTGAATAAATGTTATAAGGACTTTAAGCAAGATCATTTTTTGCTGTTTTCCTGAATGAACTTTGCAGTGAAAATATATTTATCTTGGAATGGTTTATTTTGCACCATTTATGTTAATACCGTTACTTGTTCTTTACCAGCAACAGGCAAATTCAATGACATCCACACTAATAATTCCAAGTATTCCAGATATTTTGGCTGGTTTAGACCAATTCTGTGGAAGAGAAGATGATGCATCTCTTCAAACATATAGCTTGTTTAAGTGGATGGACTGACACTGAGAGTCTGCCTATGGTTAACATTAAACTTAAAAACAGTGCTAGATATTGGTAAAAATCTACTGGAAGTATAAATGTGAAATGAGTGGTAGCTGCATTTAACAAATGGTTATGTAACTACCACTACTACTCATTCTACATTGCTGATTTGTGGCAAGAAATGAAAGCATACATCCAACATAGAGATGAAATTCAATCCATACATGCAGGATAAGGAACATATGATTGAAATTTAATGTAAATGAGACAAAATATGAAATTTAAGTAAAATATGTAACAGTCAACTGAGTCAAGCTAAACTGGATAAACAGCACCTCTCAATGAACAAGCTACTTAAGGATATCACAGTTCACGAACAATTTGCTAAGAACTAAGAGAGACATTTTGAACCTCTTAATCAAAAGATCAACCATAAAAGAAAAATGGATGATAATTTAATGGAAAGAAAGTCTAAAAGACCAACACCTGCTCAGAATAATAGAGCCTAACCAGAAGATACTCTACATCCCTTAAGCACAACAGTGAGTGTTATGGTTATCAAATATATGGATATATCATTTAAGATTGCAGAAGTCTCAAGTCATGAAAATTATTACACTAAATGTAAAAAGACAGATTACAGCACAAGAGATCATATAAAGATAGTCTCCTTCATCCATCCATCATGTTCCTTACAATTCATTATTGAACGTCTTGAGCAACTTGTGAACGATTTTAGTGCACCTCTCTGCATCATTACTGATCAAGAAACATATTTCACTTCATGTGCATTCTCTCATTTCTGTATCACTCATGGAATTCAATGTGTGTTAATATTGAGTTAGCATCTCTAAGCAAATGGTCAAGTCAAAAAACTTCAATGTGTTTCGTTATCTGCTGACCCTTATCAAATTTCTGACTGTAGATCAATCAGTCTGGATCAAGGTAAGTTACATTACATTACCTCAATCAGTCGGTAAGTTACATTACCATAGTGCATGCTTCCAGTTAAAGCTATTTAATCTTGTAAATGAAGATGAAATTTACACTTTTTGAAGACAAAGGACAATTGCCAGCTCCAGAAAGAATCCTTATATTAGTTTATGACATGGTTGTAGAGATATCAATACTTGGAATTAGAATATCTTTATATTAAATTTTTTATTTCAAGATTACTTCTCCAGATGATAAAAAAATCCATTACGTTTGATAATCATTCATCACTGCCTTCCTATTTATGTTGTATTCATCATCTTTCATCAAATATGAATGATTATGTTTAGTTTCATTGTGAATGAAATTATTCAGTGTCAGGATCAATAAATGTAAAAATTTGTGTAAAGTAACAACTGCATAGTTGCTCTCATGGACGTGCATAGACACTTCTATGAGAGCAACTATGCCTAGCAGCCTAGGCACTTCTATGAGAGTGCCAGAGTGAGAGCGAGCACAGGAGATTTTTTGGGAGAGAATGATTGGGACGTTGTGATAAGCCGTGTATTTTTCATGTCATATATGTGAAAAAAAGAAACTTTAAGGTAACAAAGAATATAACCTAGGCAATATTCTTTGTTACCTTAAAGTTTTTCCTTAAAGTTACTTCTTTAAGGTATTCCTTTAGTTGAGAATTCAATATAATTTTGTAGTTCCAATTCCAGAGATGCATTAAAAATGATGGTTATGCATTGTTAATATCAGTTCATGTCAGTAATAAATACTTGAAAATTAGGACAATGAAATATTGGTGCTGGACATGAGCAGATAACACTGTGGAAAATTATAATATATAAAAGTATGTTAATTTAATCATCATCGAATAGAAACTTTATAAATATTATACACTTTTTATAATGTTTCCACTACAATAATAGTAACAAAATTCTTCAAATCAATAGAAAACATCACCTAAATACAACAAAACATCAGAAAATATTAGAAAAAGTTATAATATTTTTTTCTAAACTGTGTTTTGAACCACAAATACTACAAAGACAAAAAAAGAAATTACAAACATTACCAAATCATCACAGCAATAGCTGGGAAAGTTGTGCTACTCTGTAGGAATGTAAGTCATTATTTTTTATTTCAATTTTGGCACTTGTAGGGGCAGACTCTAAAATATCATTTATTTTCTATATGGGTTAGAAGGTTTCCTTTGTGAGTTGTCTGCAACAAGAACTCCAAAGTATCAGAATGGATTTATTCATAATAGCTTTACTAACTTCAAGATCTATATCCCTACTGTTTATAGGAACTTTCACACCTATTAGCTAGATTATTATGTTCTCATGATTTAAAATTACTGTACTTATGTTTACATCACCATTACTAAAGATGTTCTTTTCTAATGATAGAGATACACAGATAGTAATGGAAAAATCTGATGTATATAGCTTATTTCTCAATAAAGGAGTAAACAATACCATGTTTTATATTGGGGCACTGCTATAGCTCTCTGTACATGTATCAATGAACATAAAAGAGTTATTACAGCTAATAAGCTAAATACAACACACTCCTTCTAATCCAATGATGTTACTTTTAGCAGAAATTACATTAATTAGATATAATAAAACTTGTAGTATACCATCAACTCAAGTTTCAAAAAGCTGAAATTATGTGTTATAATTATTGATCCATGTATAATTGCATTTAATACCAATATTTTATTTAAAAAAAAGTTATTAAATACAATTATGTATGAGGGTTGTCCCAGAAGTACCCGACCTGACATAGATGGCAGTACTTGTTTGAAAAAAAAAACGACTGTGTTTGAAAGTATTAACCTTATAAAGCTTAAGTTTGAAGTTTGAAGACGTTATGTTGTATAGTATTTTTTTGGCAGCCATAAATAATGAACAATCTCAGTGAATTTGTAAACATGGAAAAAATTTATCATTATATGATACAATACTTTCATTTGAAAGGTTTCAGTCCAACCAATATTAATTAAAGCTGAGCTAGATTCTACTCTGGGGGAGTTTGCTCCCTCGTTTACAACAATAAAATATTGGGTGGCAGAGTTTAAACGAAACCGAACAAACTGCCAAGACAAACATCGTAGTGGTCGACCAAGTGAGGTGACCATGCCAGAAGAGATGGAAAAAATCCACAAAATGGTATTGGATGACAGTCGACTCAAAGTGTAAGAGCTAGCAGATATGGTAGGCATTTCAAAAAGTGCTGTACATCACATTTTAACTGAAAATTTGGACATGAGAAAGCTGTGCGCAAGATGGGTGCCGCATTTGCTCACGATGGGACAAGAACAGTGTCGTGAGGGTGTTTGAATCGAGTCTTTGGCAATGTTTTGCAGCAAGAAATCCGAGTTTTTGCGTTGATTCATAACCATGGATGAAACATGGGCCCATCACTTCACACCTGAGACGAAAGAACAGGCGAAACAATGGACTGAAAGGGGAGAATCAGCTCCAAAGAAGGCGAAAACAGTTCCATCTGCTGGCAAGGTCATGGCATCAGTTTTTTGGGATGCGCCCAGGAAAAACAATCAACAGCAAGTATTATGCGAACTTATTGCAGCGCTTGAGTGATGAAATCAAGAAAAACTGGCCACATTTGGCGAAAAAGAAAGTATTGTTTCATCAAGACAACGCACCAGTTCACACATCCGTTATTGCGATGGCCAAAATCAATGAGTTAAGGTTCAAATTGCTTCCTCACGCACCCTGTTTGCCAGATTTAGCCCCCTCGGATTATTTTCTCTTTCCAAACTTAAAAAAATGGCTTGGTGATAAATGATTTGCCAATAATGAAGAGGTAGAGTCTGAGATTGATGGCTATTTTGAGAAGCTCAACAGTTCTCACTATAAACAGGGGATCCAAGCTATTGTACATTGCTGGAAAGGGATCCAAGCTATTGTACATTGCTGTATCGAGCTAAAAGGAGACTATGTTGAAAAATAAAGATATGTTTTACCAAATTTTTTGTGTCTTTTAGGTCGGGTACTTCTGGGACTACCCTTGTATAAATCTAATTTTAAATTCAAATTGAAATTTATTCTATATGATAAAATTCTGCTGTTCTTAGTTTTTAAATCTCCATTATAAACAATGTTAATAAGAGATATTATGTACATGAATTAAATTCAAAATTCTTGAATTCATGACTTTTGATGTAGAATTTTCATTATTTGATTTCTGTCAAATAACAGAAATGCATTCACAAAATAATTATCTAAATATATTGCCGATGATTTTGTGTGTTTGAAAACAAATAAATAAAAATACAATAATTAGAATAAATTAACAACATTGATAAACCTGATTCATAATTCAAACCAAATGATCTGCCAAATCTTATCATGCCTATTGGACTATTACATGACTAAGTTAATGATTAGAATCTAATTAATTTGTCTAGAGGCAGACAATTATACCACCATCTTGTGTTATTTTTAATAATAATAATAAATTAATTTTTTAATTTAGAATTTCTTGAAGAAAAGAATCAACCCAAAGTGTAACTCGGACCCACAATTCCTGCTTACTGTGCAGATGCGTTGCCATTTATAATACCCAGACCTCTGCCAATCTTCACTTCCAGAATTATTCATTTAGATGTAACCATACTGGTTACTCATGACACCAAATCATTAACTTACCCAATAATAGCTTTTTAATTTGGCAGGTTATTTGGTTAGAATAAATTTAAAAAATAAAAATGTTCAGTAATCTAGTAAAGTTCCAAAATTTCTAAACAACTAACCTGAACTTTGTCTAATATCAGTCCTGCTACAACGGTTCCTAATCCAGCACATAAGAAAGGAATAAAAACCTGCAAAGCAACTGCTCGAATTGATTCATGTGGATGAATTTCTGTTGGAGGGTTATCTTCGTCTTTTCCACTCGTAAGTGTTAAAGTAACTTCATTAACTTCTTTGTCTTCCATTTCTACTGTTTCTTCTCGTGGACTATCTTCTCTGAATACTTGTGAGACTATACCTTTGTCTTCGTCATCTTTGGATTTCACAGTGCCATTAAGTACACATTCGCAAACTGAACTGTCATCTTCAGCTCCTGCTAGAGTAAGTGCCAACAGTTCGGCATGCTCACTATCTCCTCCAGGAAAAGCTGAAGTGGACATTTCATTCTCCATAGCAGGATGAGTAACCATTGTGGGCAGTAACTGTTCTAATACTTTATTAAGTGTTGAAGCCAGTTGTGCTGTTTAATGTTAAACACTTGTTCCCTTTACATTCTTTAAATGACTAGAAAATATAACATTTTAAAAACAATATAAATTATAATCTTTTAAATATTTTAAAGATCATTCTAACATCATTTTTTTTACATAATAGTTTCATTATAATGTGAGTGATCATATATTAAGAAATCAAAACAAATAATGATACATATTAAGAAACAACTTAAAATGTGTAGCTTTTTAGATGTGCTTTTTAAAATATTGAAACACCAAATTATATAAACATAGCTAACTCATTTGTCATGTTATATCTTAACATAACAATATATGATTTTTCAGATTGTATTTCTAAATTATGAAACTAAGCTTATAAAATATAAAAATCAACTTTTTCAAGAAACAAAATAAAAACTTTTTCTTTCTAAAACTTTGAATAAATTATATTTGAAAAACTACATAATTTTGATTACTATGTTGTTTGTACATCATACAGCATTTCTAATAATGCCATATGATACAATGTCCAATAAGGGAGAAATTGTTCTTTTTATTTTTATGGAAGAAATCTGTTTGGCATTTAATTGGTCTGCAATTTGAAAACCTTGTAGACCTATAAATTCCCACTGTCATCTGTCTGTTGGTCTTTCCTTAATTAATGTCAAGATTGATGTTAGGTAGATGAAAGTCGAGACCAGATATAGAAAGATTATGGCAGGAGACCCAAATTAACTATATATGAACTTCCAGTCCAAACTGGAAGTCACATTATTTCAATTCAAAAATTTCCCCCTGAAAGGAGTTAGATAGATGACCCGCATGATTCTATTGCTAACAGAAAAGTATGATGTACAGAGAAAAGACACTATTAATTTGAGGTGGCGAGCATATATTTTAAATTTAAGAATTATTAAAAATATGATTAAAATTTCAGCCAAGCATTGTGATGGCATCACAATAAATAATTGCTCATTATTTTAGACATTTTTTGCAAAAATCTATTGTTTCAATAATTTCAAAGTCAATTAAATACACATGTGTATTCACAACAGAATGTGTACTTATAGCTTTAGTGTTAATAAAGCTTGTTTACATCAGATCACATTATTTTTGTAATCTTGAACTCAAGATGGTGAATTCTTTATAGAACTAGCCATTGGTTCTCTAGATTCATGGATAATTCTTATTGAAGCACTTAAGCTTCTTTCATACATTATTTTCAGGTTTTACTTTAACTATAGTTTAATTACATTTTCATTGTTTTCATTAAGTACTGTACATGCCAACTGATAGTTTTTCTGAAATAGCTTAAATTACTAAATAATAACTCATAACATTAATACATTTGTTACCAAATAGGTGAAATTATATAAGATAATGTCATAATTTTATTTGAAAATTTCAAAAAATTTTTTTATTCAGTCATGTTTTTTGGTCCCTTGAATTCTGAAATAATGAGTTTTTACTGTAATAAATTTGGATATGCTTCTGAATGATTATTTTTAATAATATATTTCATCATATCAAGACCCAAACATTTGTCTTAAATTATCAACTAGAACATCTTGGTCTATTCAAATACTTCTGTTCCATCAAAACATTCTTCCAAATAAAGATACATATCTTGATAACATTTGAATAAATATTATTCATTCAAATATGTGATTTCATTCATATATAACAAACTTAAAATATTTTGATAATTTTTATAGACTAGACTTTAGCAAACACTGCTAATAATTACCTCTTACATTCTATTTTTGTTAAATGTGTATCAAATTCATATTTAAAAAAAAATGTATTTATTATAGAAAAACTTAATAAAATCATAATATATTGTATTACTTAAAAACTAAAGTCAAATAAAAAGTTAAATAGACTGCTTACTTAAAAAAACCAAACAAATATTCAATCAACATTTTTGGATTTTTTTTTGGCTTCCTTAATTAAATAAACTATCTATTTAATTTTTGATCTCACATGGTGCCAAGTTTTGCACATTTGCATAAAGTCAAAAACTAACAATAATCAATCATAAATTTAACTTTTAATTTTTCAGTTACAGTCCTATAAATGTCAGATTACTGAGGTTGTTTTCCATATCATCATAATACAGGAAAATTTAAACAATTTTTTTGTATAAATATGATGGAACTGGAAAAATTATATCTCCCTGCATCACACTATTCTATAATGTGCAAATATTTTGATAATTATGAATGTTAATTATCTGTATTAAACTTAATATAACTTTGCTCTAAACTAAAAAGAATTAATTAGTTTTATACTGTAAACAAAATTGATTATTAATAATATAATTTAAGAGAAATTGATAACACAAAACATTTTTTTTCCATATTATTAACTATACGATTATCATCTTTATAACATTTATAAATCATTTTAAAATTTCTTTTCTTCATTAATTTCCCAAAATATACTAAAATATACCATTAATATAGTAAATAAAAATATAAATTATTTGTATATATGTTATATTATATGTTGTAATACTGCATTTCTTTTAAATTTAGCAAAATGATTAAATTCAAATTATATACAATAATATAGTTTATAAATTTATTTATAAAAAAATATTATTTAAAACGACAATATTTACAAAATGTTAATTTTTCTAAGTATCTCCAAATAACCAAATTTGTATTATTTTATCTTATCATTCTATATAATACATAAAGAATTTTCAGTATTTTTAATATTACATTGAAGCCAACACTTTAAATAATAATTATAACCTTAAAGTAATAAATTTATCAACTAACTTAAGTAAAAATTAACAGCATGCTTTTGTTAATAATTATAAGTAATTCAAATTCATACAAAAATAATTAGAGAAATATCAAATGTCTATATGTACTGTACTTTAAGTTTAAATTATAAATATATTGGATCTATTAAATTAAATATAAAATATTAAGAACAGTAGTACAAACTTCAATGCTATCTGAAACATTTGAAATGGCTTGAAATTACATATGTTTTTTAGCCATTGCAAAACATCTTTAAACTTTTTACACGCATTACAAAATAATATCTCATATTGGAAATTGTTAAATATAAATATTATTATTTCTAATCAAAAAATATTGAATTTGAGATTAAATTTCCAATGATTTTAAATCTTTTCAAGAATTATTGCTAATTCTAAATATCTAAATGTTTAATAAAACTTTTATAATTATATTATAGTTTATTTAATACTACTTTAATGAATTATATACAGTATATTTAACTTCAGTTGTGATAAACATTTCAAATAATTTATTTTAGTTCTATTCTCTTATTTAATAAATATATTAAATTCTTACCTTATCACTATAATTTTTGGTGCAAGATTAATACCTTGCAGCTGTTGGCCAAAAGCTTCCCTTTGATGTGTAGTTGTCGTTAACTTCAATTAGTGGCCTTGTAGCCACCAGAAATTTAGCCACTTCACACCTCACAACTTTATCCACTGTTAAAGTTGCTTCAGTAGAAAAGATCAGCATTCCGGATACAATATGGGTACAGTTCATGACGCTGGGCTAATATTAAAATCAAATAATTAAAATCTCTTTTAAAATATTAAATTTGTATAAATAAATCAAATTTATTAAAAAGAAAATTCATATCGTTAGATACATTTTATTAAAAGTATTACCAATAAAAATTTTATGCATATATATAATTTTTACACACGCACATACGCACACACACAAAAGAAATAATGAACAGAATTGAGTGAAATGCTTTCAGTCATTATTTTGATCATCAGCTCTTTCAAAAGAAGAATCTTAGAATGCAAAATGCAGCATATAGTATTCCATACACATATTTCAAATATTTAAATTTGTAAATTTTTAGCATCTTAAAAATTAAAGAAAAATACAGGATAATTAACAATTAAAAATAATAATAATTTTTCTTTATTTTTGTTTCTTTGCAAAGAAACAGCTTAATAACAACAACACGGTTCCATCAGAATCAAAAAAAAAAAAAAAAAATTTTTCTTTATTTTATTTTTCTAAAATATTCTCATTTGTATGTATCTTAATATTAGGTTGGGGAAAAAGAAATCCATTATTTTGTCACTAGATGGCTGTAGTGATACATATCTCATAAAATATTGATGACACAAGTTCAGACTTGTGCTTATTGGAAAAGTGACATTCTGTACTAAAAAAAATTCTTTTACAGTTTTTTGATTGGTCAATTCAGTTGTGAGTTATAGGGTGTAAAAGATGGAAGTTAACAAAGAGAAAATTAGGTATGTTTTACAATTTTGCTTCGATAAAGGCGAAAATGCAAGCCAGGCAGCTGAAATTGTGAATGGTGTTTATGGTCCTGATACTGTCACAGCCAATTATGTGCAATTTTGGTTTCGTCAGTTCCGTTCTGGTAATTTCGATGTTAAAGATGCACCTCGCACAGGTAGGCCCGTTGTCGAAAATGTCAATAAAATCATGGAAATGATAGAAGTAGACTGGCACGTTAGCACTCGTAGCATTGCCCAGGAGCTAAAGATTGACCATAAAACAGTTCTAAACCATCTGAATAAAGCTGGATTCAAAAAGAAGCTTGATGTTTGGGTGCCACATGAATTGACGGAAGAAAACATTATGGATCGAATTTCCATCTGCGAAGCCTTGGCCAAACGGAAC
>NW_019386051.1:65262-94001 GCF_000671375.1 Centruroides sculpturatus
AAAAATATATATTATTATAAATAAATAAAACATTTTTCTCACTGAAAACTTCAGTATTATAATTATATTCATAGATTTATCAGGAATATTTTTTTTTAAATATACTTAAATATACCAAAAATTAATGATTACTTTTATTTTAAATAATAATAATAATAAAATACTCATTGATTTTAGTTTAAGTAATTTTACAAAAAGTATCTTTGATAAAGCCATGAATATATAGAAACAGACAATTATGTGATATAATATAACAGTAAGATCTAAGTTGATCAAGTATATAAATAATCAGTGGAGCACTAAAGATTCTAGGGAGGAGATAAAAAATTTTTTAATGTAAACTCAATAAAATTCCCACCTTGTGTGACTGCTAATTCATAAATAATGTAGAAATGGAACAAACAATACACCTGTAGTTAAATAAATGAATTTTAATTAAGAAAATGTTTTTATAAAATTTACTTATGTTTCTTTTCCCTTTACTTTGAGGTTGCCAAGCTTCCTTGACCCATCCCCTGGGTGCACCACTGCAAATAATTATACCTATATGAACTAATCTATATATATAAAAATGAATGTGTGTGTGTCTTTCATGCATTACCACACCGTTTATCCGATTGCCGTGAAACTTTGGGAAGTTGTTTAATATACTCCCGCGAAGGTTTCTGGCATAGTACGGTTGCCATGAAGTTTTGGGAAGTTTTTTAATACATTCCGTTTCTGGCATAGTACGTTTATCCTACGATAGATGGCGCGATCCTACGATAGAGTGTATACGAGCATTTCATCGTGAGATCGATGGATTTCAAATTGTGAAGACCATTTCCCCCCTCCAAAAATATCTCTATATATGCATTTGTGAACTGTTATTTACGATATTTGTAATAATTTTTGTTTAATCACTTTATTTCAACTATTTTTTGCTAATTATGTATTCGCTCGAACTTTGTTAAAACCTTAACTGTATCCCGAACANCTTCAAGGTTCCTTTCGCCATATTTATTTAACTTTTACCTGCTCGGCATTGATCAACTTTTCCATAATTCAACTGATGGCATTGAAATAAACAACAGAATTTTTCACTACATATTATTCGCAGATGATTTAGTAATATACTAGCTCCCACCAAATCTCATTACAAAGAAAAATTAACCAGCTAAATCTTTATGTTAAATCAATTCACTTAGTAATAAATTCGGCTAAAACCAACATTATTATTTTTCGCAATAATATCAAAATATCTGAAAAAGAAACTAATAGGCCTATATACCATGATAATACTCTACTACAAACAGTTAATGAAGTAAACTATCTGGGTGTCGTCTTTGATTGGAACGTGACCTTCAAAGCGCAAATCCCAAGAATCAACATCAAAGTAAAGCAGGCTATCGGCAACCTTCTATTTCTATGCTCAACCATGAAAACCTCTAATCTGAATATCCATATGAAAGTATACAATTCTATCATCAACCCTATTATTTACTATGCAAGCCCTATCTGGAGTCTGGATTATTTATATAAACTCGAGCCCTTTCATATCTATTTCCTACGTAAATTATTCCATCTAGAAAGAACAATTCCCGGTTATGCTCGCCGACATGAAACAAATCGTATCTGTTCATTACCCCTGCTATTAAAACGTACTGTATAATTAAATTTCATTATAAATTCAAATTCAAAATTGACAATAATATAACTTTTCTACATCAAGAAATAATCAAGCAGAGCAAAAACGTAAACGTAAATGACAAGCAGCTTTGGCAATACAAATTATGTAAAATTTTGAACTCATTTGGCGTATCAGAACTATTATTTAAAGATATCATTCAATTAAAAGTAAAATATTTGCTTTAATGAAGTATAAAACAACGTATCGATAAATTAAAGAACATAATTTTTACTCTTGGTTTTAATTTGCAACCCTAATTAAGCTGACATTTGTGATGAATGTATATATATATATATATATATTAGTAATTAAACCAAATGATTGCCATAACTAATTGTTTGGTTTAGTATTAATACATCAGGTTTTGCAATGTATATATATTGTATATTAACAGTTTGCATATATTATTTTAGTACCTAGTCTACTGGCAGTTATTGAGTATGTTGGTACTCAGCAGGCTTAAAGCCTGAAACTCCATAAGAAAAAATGCATGCAGTCCACCAATTCATTCTGGCCCTCATCCAGGAAAGATTATTTGTCATTGAATTAAAGAGTTCAGAAAGTTGATCAATCATTTTTACTGTGATATCTATTATTCAAATAAATATAAACGAAATTATCAATAATCAATATTTTGATATTGTTCTTAATTTATTTTGCAAGACATAACAGTCAATAACATCAAGAACAGAGAATAAATCAGTATAAACTCCATATATGCAACTTTATCTACTTTGATTAAAGTAGTAATATGATATGCATTTTGTTGATTGGCAATCAACAAAATAAATGAATTTGATAAACTTTGTTAAAGTTTTGATTATTATACATTATGTAATTTTCTGAGCACTAAAATTTCCATCAGAATTATTTTCTTAATTTTTTGAAAGTTGTTATAATATAGATAAATACAAAAGCAGGTAACTAAAGCTATTCTGTATACTGTATTTCAAAAAACTGGGTACTTAATCATATAATACTCACCAAATAAGCCAACACCAGTTCATAACCAAACAGAAAAATTCTTTCCACGAACGTTTTCGTCTATATGTAATAGACATCCTCAGGTATTGACGATATCGAACTAACTGCTAGTAGAATAGAATCCTGAGGATGTCTATTCTACTAGCAATACCTGAGGATGTCTATTACATATAGACGAAAACGTTTGTGGAAAGAATTTTTCTGTTTGGTTATGAACTGGTGTTGGTTTATTTGGTGAGTCTTATATAAAGCTATTCTGTTTCATAAGTAATTACTGTAATAATTAATTTTTCATAATGAATGAATATTGTATAATTTTAGGTTAAATAATGTAAATATAAAGTTGATTTATACTACATCACTACCAATATAAAGGAAACTTTAATGAATTTTTTCAATTTCAAAAGTAAATAATAAAATAAGTACTTCAGAACAAATAAACTTCTTGAAGCATTATAGAGAAAAATAAAGCATTAATAAACATTTCTGAAGTAAAAGAGAACATTAAATAAGAATGTTTTTAATTTTTCATGATATTGCTGGATAATTTTTTTTGCAAATTTTTGACACATCTTTGAAATCTTTGAAAATATTTGCAGTCAACATTGTAATTAACAGAATCACAATAGTTAATTATTTTTGGGGAAAAAGTGTCTTATTTATATTATCATTAAAACTTTCAGAAAATTAAGTCTTTTCAGCTGTTTTGTCCTATGCAATAATTTTGTTCTGTTTTGATCTATAGCATTATTATCAACTATAAGAAAATGCTTCACATCAATACTGGCAAATAAATTTCAACAATGGACTAAAGTTACTGATCTGGAAGCTAAATTTCAATATGCTTTTACCAAAAATAAAGGAACTGAATCAGCAATATTCATATTACTAATGATAATATAACTTCATCTATTAAAAAACAGAAAAATATATGCTGCTTTCATTGATATACAAAAAGCTTTTGATTCAATCTATATCCCACTACTAGTAAATAATTTAAAAGTCTGTGGTGCAAGTACCCAATTTGTATCTACTATAAAAAAGTTTTTCTCAAATTTTAACATAAAGATCAAACAAGGCAAGATCCTTTCCCCCCTCTCTAACTCCTTCTCATGGTGTTCTTGAAGGTGATCCCCTTTTGCCATGTTTATTTAATTTCTATCTACTCGGCATTGATCAACTTTTTCATAATTCTACCGATGGTATTGAAATAAATAACAGAATCTTTCACTACATACTATTCGTAGATGATCTAATAATACTAACTCCCACCAAAATATCATTACAAAGGAAAATTAACCAGCTAAATCTTTATTTTAAATCAATTCACTTAGTAATAAATCAGGCTAAAACCAACATTATTATTTTTTGCAGTAATAGCAAAATATCTGAAAAAGAAACTAAAATATACCATGACAATACTCTACTACAAACAGTTAATGAAGTAAACTATCTGGGTGTCGTCTCTGATTGGAACATAACCTTCAAAGCTCAAATCTCAAGAATCAACATCAAAGTAAAGCAGGCTATTGACAACCTTCTATTTCTATGCTCAACCCTGAAAACCCCTAATTTAAATATCCATATGAAACTATACAATTCTATAATCAACTCTATTATTTACTATGCAAGCCCTATCTAAAGTCTGGATTATTTATATAAACTCGAGTCCTTTCATATCTATTTCCTATGTAAATTATTCCATCTAGAAAGAACAATTCTCAGTTATGCTCTCCAACATGAAAACAAATTGTATCTGGTCTTTCCCCTGCTATTAAAATGTATAATTAAATTTTATTACAAACTCAAATTCAAAAGTGACAATAATATAACTTTCCTACATCAAGAAATAATCAAGCAGAGCAAAAACATAAATTACAAGCAGCTTTGACAATACAAATTATGTAAAATTTTGAACTCATTTGGCATATCAGAACTATTATTTAAAGATATAATTCAGGATTGGAAATACAGTTATACTCTTCTATTAAATTCTGCCATATCTCAATCTATACATAAAAATCAGCTTTCTTTAAACCATAGTAATTATAATCCCTGGTACTCCAACATATTCAAAATCCCATTTTCTCAGCCATATATGTGGCAACCAATTGATTTGAATGTGAAACGACTAATAATCCAGCTAAGCCTTAACAAATATTCTCTCTTTGTCAATAATATCTACATAAACTTTTCAAATACCCATTGTTGTTTATGTCAATCTGAAGAGTTCTTAGCATTCCACCTACAAAACTGCCAAGAATTTACAAACATGCGTGAACAATATGATATCATACAATATGTAACTGTAGATCACCTCTTGAACTCAAAATAAATTTAAACTTTCTCAATAAAAAGGTATATATATAAAATTTATAATTACTTTCTTAAAATCATGGAAAATATTTTTTTAAAAATTAAATAAATGTTATTAATTGTAAATAAAAATCATTATAAAACTTAAATGTCCTAATACGGTATTTTTTACTTATTCTGTTCATGTCTGTAAGATATAAGGCAAAATGACTGTACAGTTCTGTTAAATTGTGATTGTTTTATTATCAATATAATACTTTTGTAAACTGAAATTGTTAACTAATATCTATATGTATTATTCCCTGTAACAGGGAAATCTCTTCCTTTTGCTAATAAATTTGAATAATTTTGTTGTGTTTTTGTTCTTTTGAAATATTCTGTTCTTTCTGTCCTCCTATGCAAAGTACATTTCTGTCATTTGTTATCTATTTAAGTGTTATTACTGCAATCTGTAGTTGCTTAAGAAAACAAGTTTACTTTTAAATGCTGGATAGTAGTACTAGGTCTGAGCATGAAGCAATACAACTATTTAAAATGTTTAGTTTTCATTTATAATAATATTTAGACTAGCAATAAGTCTAGACTTTTTACAGTGACTTTAGAGCTGTCAGAATATGCATTGTTGCTGCCTGTATAACTTTATTTTAAAAAATTCATATCAGTGTAGAATAGTGTATTAAATATTTACTAAATACAGTTTAAATGATATGATAATGTAGCATTCAAAGAAATACTAAACATCATAGCACTTAAACTTTAAAGTCTTAAATGTTCTTAACCATTAATGGAATTTTGTGGATTGTTCAAATCTATTTTTTTTTTTTGTGCTGCATCTGAATATGAGCAGTTTAGATTAAGAGAATTACGGCATTTTTGAATTTTTCTGTACTTCTATAGAAAACAGTATGAAATCAATAACTTTTCCCATTTTTATATTCATAAAACTTTTAATTATCTTGTGAATAAATAAAATTTTTTTATTATGCAATTACAAATGTTAATAATTAAATCAATATAGTATAATAAACTTATTATAATTAGACATATAGAATATGTAGAATAATAGAACATTAGAGATTTTAAATCATTTAAACTTATCTTTGATTGTTTTATACCTGTATTCAGAATCTAAGACCAATCAGCAATTAATTAATAAGCAGTAATGAAATTAAAGTAAGATAAATCTATCAATTGAACTATCAATTGATAGATTTATCTTACTTCTATCGTATCTATTGACTCTATCAATTGAAGATTATGAATATAGATATTAAATGTCTATTAGTTTTGATTTAATTGTTTAACAGAATTTTAATGATCATTGTAATAATGACAATAATTATGAGCTATACATTGTAGCACTGCATAATATAAATTACAATTACTAAATATGTAATGATATTAACATTATATATAAAGGTAAATCAAAAATTATATGTAATGTAATTGTAACTTTTTTGCTGCTGGTACCACTACTAGTTGTAGGTGTAGCTAGACATTATGTCTTGTGAGTGATACAGATTTCCTAGTCTAGACAGTAATACAGGTCAGTTATCTTGGTACTGTCCAATTCAACTACAAAAAAAAGGCAAACTTTTTTAACTGAAACTTTATTGTAAGAGAAAATTCACTGAAGCACAATATGGAGATATTGTTTTTGTCAAAAAAACTATTTAGGAACAAACAGTTCAAACATAGTCATACAACTTTTACCATCAATTTGCCATGAACCAAAAACTAAATGAAATGGTGCATGGCTTGTCTTTCAGCCAAAACATCTTTTTCTGAGGGAATTAAGATGATTGAATAATTACACTCCCCTCTACTTTTCTATGCAGTTGGCCCAAGTTAAAAAATGATAATCTTGTAAGAACACTTATAATAAATTTTGTAACTAAATTATATGTAATTGGTGTTGACTCAGTCTTGCATTTAAAACAGAAGTTTAAGTAATTTTTTATTAAATAGAATTTTATAACTGATAAATTCATAAAACTTTTTTTATTTGAAAGCAATTTAACACATGTATCTTGTCCTATCAATTTGCAGCATCTATTTTTTTTTTTTTTTTGAAGTATTTGTCAAATTAAATATTTTATTTATAAGAAAATCTTTTATTAAATTTAAATTTTACAATAAAACATAGTTTTGATTAAAACAAAATTCACTAAAAAACACATAATTTATTTAATTCTTGAGTGTCTGGCAGGTTTTCATTTTGATAAAAAGAAAAAACTTTTAAATATAATTTTGATTATTACAAGATTTGATATTTGACAGTTTCTAATCAATGTAATTTAATATAAATGTGTAATTTATTATATACAAAAACTTTTGAAATTAGATTCTAACATTGCAAATGGATATCCATCTGTAAAAAAATTAACCTAATGCTTTTAAAAAGTAAGAATTTACAGTATTTTAAATAAGGGTTATTTAATTTATAAAAACTATTTATGCTAATGCTATTATTAAGTTTAGATTTTTTTTTTAATTTATATAACTGAAATTTGGTGAAATTCATTTTTCCAACAACATTGTAGTGTAATGAGGAGAAGTCTGCATTCATCTACTGTTGATGAAAAATGATATACAGTACCAGATACAGTATTTGTATTTACAGATACATCATTTTGATTCTGGTCAATTTTATTCCCATTTAATATTATATTTAATTAGTATTCAATAAAATTTAATAAATCTGCATACAGAAAAGCACTGCAAAACCCAAAATAAAGAAAACTATTGTTCCTGAAGATGACATTTTCACAAAGAAAACGTTTAACATATTAAAAGTAATATTTATTTAACGTAAAAAAAACTGAGGTTTTCTTCCCTTTAAGTAAATAATTGTTCTGTATGCTTTGTCTATCTTATTCTACACAATGGCAAAACATTAGAATAATTTACTTGTTTAATCTGGGCTGAAATAAATAACCATTCCCTAAGAGATAAAAAATAATTGTAATCACACAAAAAATAAAAGTTTGAAATTATATATTTTAAAATATTCAATTATTTCATTTATTCATTCACGTATGACGTTAAAATCTTGATACTAGATTTTGTTGCATTTTTAGTTGTGATTTTATTTTATAAAAACGGTATATAAATTTATACAATTGCAAATTATATTTTTCTCTCGTAGTGTATGAAATATAATGGAATATCGATAGAATGTATGGCAGCATCGAGAATAATCTCAACTTCCGACACTCTTATCGAAAGTCAATTCTAAAAACTCGATTGACGTCAAACACGCTTTTGTGACGTGAGTATGTATTTATAAAACGCACTGATAATATGTTGAATACATAAAATAATAATAAAAATGATCATAAAACAGAATGTTACCAATTTCGAAAGGTAATTACTCGAAAAAATAGTTTTTCAAATATTCAGAATTAATTTTAATGAGAATCAAAAATTATTTCAAACTTTTTACAGCAACAAGACTATTAATTTGATACAAATTCATTCTACTTCTTAACAATAATCTATTCATATGTCATGAAATAGTACAAAAAAATACTAGGTATGCCTCATCTTACAATTATTCCAGATTTTGGAATTCCAGAAATACGTCATCAGTAATGATTTTCAATTAGTGACTCAAATAATGACGTCATATAAGAAACACGTTTCATATAACGTCATACGGCATCGAACAATTCATTGTATTTCAGCTGTTACATAACTAAATGGCTAATTATTTTTTAACGGTTAAAATTCTCTTAGAATTTAGTATTGAATTTACTTTAAAACTACATATTTAAACTTACCTACTAGCATGCATTTTCACAAATTGTAAACAGAACTTTAAATGCTACTAATCTTTGTCTTAAAATATTTCTACCACAACGTTTAATTGGGACAATTTTCTAGGAAATATAAAGTAATAATTTTTAGTGCATGAAAATCGAGGTCGAATAACTTCTGATATTTATTACTCGAGTTTAGAATAATAATAATTGCATAGAATTTACTGGCTCCTAAGAAAAATGAGCGAGTCGATTTTAAGAATTGAAAATAACCCTGGCAAACGTCCAATGTAGCGTATTGAGTAATTCTACTTGGTATCCGTTTAACAGGGTTTTTCTATATTTTTCTTATTTTGTTTTGTTAAAAGTGACGTGTGGATAACTTCCTTTATCCATTATAATATGAGTACTCGAACTAATGAAGATGGAAAAAATTGTTAAAGATTAACGCAAATGTATAAAAGTAAAAAGAATACTCACTACAATTATTTCGAATAGTAATGATATCAAATGGAATTAACACGAGATCGAAGATCCAAACCGAAGTTTCGATCATCTTTCTATAGGCTGCTAGTCTGTGTGCAAGCACGCATCTGCTAAACCCATGCCAAATTAGTAATGTACAGTACAGTACGCATGGATTATAACTTGGCAAAAGTATGAGTCTACCGCTACGATACTTTATAAAGTGTTTTTGATGTGTCGTTAAATTTTATTAAGTACGCACCAGACGGAAAAACAAAAAATGTCGTGTATCCACAAGCACTCCAATAAATAAATAGAATTGAAACGACACTTTGAAATGTTTTCCCGATGAAAACATTTTCTTTTCTAACAATCGCCTATTCATTTTAATATAATTATAAACAACATCTTTAAATGTGCTATAAAATGAAATAAAGCACATTTTTAATATTAGATATCTAAAATTTTAATAACTTTATTTTTATGTTTAAGTTTTTCTCCTTTTTCTAATTTAAAAAAATCGCTAAAGCAGATACAGTAAAAACATTGTTGATATCACCATGGAAAATGTATATTCATGTAAGAAAAAAATTTTATAAAAAGCTACACACTTAAATTTCGACATGTGTATAAAAATTCCGAACTATTATTGAAGGACACGTAAATATCTCTCAATGAGATTTAAGAACGTATTCAAGATAATAATAATAAAACATTTCGAAATGTTAGAGGATACTCAGTTCTTATCAGATTTCAGACAAGATTCAAATTTCTCGTCCTTTCCCTATCCCGGATAACTTTTTTAATAAAATAAAAGTTGAAGTACTAATTCTATAAAACTTTCTATAGGCCTAAATTAAATCAAAACTGAAAACAATAAAGTAAAATTAATGTAACTTTATTAAAAGTTAGATCGTAATCAATTATTAATTCTATTGCAAGTATTTAATTATAAGTAAAATACTGTATTTGAAATCTCTTATTATCCCCATTAAATCTCTTACTATCTCCGTAAGTAAATAATACAGTTAACGATGTGAAGATACTGCTATCAAATCATAACCAGAAGAAATAAAACATGTAGGCCTATATGTTATAAGAAAACAGCTTTCAAAAAAAAGCCAAAAATATGCAGATAAAATGTAAAAATTTCTGATTATACAAAACTGATTGTTCTTAAACTGAACGTACTTGTTTAAAGTCACCAGAACCAGTTGGAGATGTTGGCAACGAACATAGTGAAAGGTTTCACCAAGTCATTTCAACCATGGAAGAGTGCATGGTCACATGGATCCAGTGATGTTGGAGACTACTGCTGATTTCTTATGAGAAAAAGCAGCAGGAGTACAACAGGAAATCAATATCTAACATTTTTAAAGTAAGTTTATGTTCACTTTTAAAACATTTGTATTTATTAATGTTTAATTAAGAGGTTTAGCAGTGTACAGTACTGTACATGTCCCATTATAGTTATTGCAGATCATCTTGTAAAAAACACAGTTTTTGGTGCAAGCTTTTCGATCCCGCATTACTTGCGGGATCGAAATATGTTCCGGATTCCAAGTGAAAATGTGACTTTTCATCAGATAGATCTGCTAAATATTAAAAATAGTGTAATTTACAATAAAGAAATCGTGTTTACAATAATAAAATTACGTTAGAATGATTCTTTAAACTATAACAATATGCTATTCTATGTATATCATTATACAAAGATATGACCATATCTTTTGATCGTTGTGATAAAAAAATTTAATGGAAATTTTAGAAATCGGGGATTTTTTCGATGGGAATCACCTATTTTAATGCCGGAGGTATAAAAAAAATTATTTTGTTGGTAGTTATCAATTATAGTATATGCCTATATATATGACAAAAATGAATATAATTGTTTTAAAATACATTGTATTTCATAACTTCTTATTAAGTTGCGGTATTGTGTTTTATTTTCAATAACGACATACAGTATTCGAATTAAGAATAACAAAAATAAATGTCATTGGCAAATGTAGTGCTGTACTGTACTTTCTGTTGTGTCCTTAAATAAGGTTAACAAAATAGATATTAATTCAACATATTCGACTCTCGTCTATTGCCAATATATTACATCTTTTATTGCCAATATATTACAATATCACATGAAGAAACGAAAGTTTTCGAAAATTACTTATAAAACAGTAGATGTATTTAATTTTTTTTTACTCAAATCTTCATAACGAAAATAAATTTATATATATATGTTACCGCTAAAGCTCGAAAGTCATTAATGTGTACATTACCTAGCTAATCTGCAGATTAACTGGGGTGATCCGTTAAAGTTGCTAAAATTGTTCTATTTCTCAAATTACCTAGGTAATGTGCAGATTATCTAGGTAATCTGCAAATTACCTACTAGGCACTCGGTAAAGTGAAAATAAGATCTTTGCTGAAACAACAGCAACGTTTCTGTACGCTTAAATTAACATAATGTTCTTTATTTAATTTTCGATATCTAAAGAATCAAGTTAATACAATCAAACAATCGACAAATTAGTTGATAGAATCAATCATCAACCAATTAAAAAACATACAAAAAATCAAACGATTTAAAATATTAATACAATTAGGGAAATTATTATATAGATAACCACCTATGGAATTTCGGGACTTTGAGTATCTATCTGAACTGAGGGGACCGAGACGACTTCAACGATACCCTACTTTTGGACCGGAGACGAAAAATAATAAAGTTATCATACTTTTTCTGGTGATCGCATGATATAATTGTGCAGTTAATGTTACCTATGGTGAGTAAAATGGCGGCTCGTCTCTGATTCCAGCAAACAGAAGAAAGGAAACAGTGGGGACGCACGTTCTGTCCTAACCTAACCTATTTTAATAAATTACCATAATTATTACCAACCAAATTATTAGAATAGGTTAGGTTAGGTTTGAACGTGCGTCCCCACTGTTTCCTTTCTTCTCTTTGCTGGAATCAGAGACGAGCCGCCATTTTACTCACCATAGGTAACATTATCCAATTGTGCAGTCTAAAGATTGATGACACTTTGAATTTCATAGCAATTGGTTTTTGCGACAAGCACACCTATTTGTGGTACATTTATTTGTGGCAAAGATCTTTTATTTTCACTTTACCGAGTGCCTAGTAGGTAATTTGCAGATTACCTAGATATTCTGCACATTATCTAGGTAATTTGAGAAATAGAACAATTTTAGCAACTTTAACGGATCACCCTAGTTAATCTGCAGATTAGCTAGGTAATGTACACATTAACGACTTTCGAGCTTTAGCGGTAACATATACATTTAATAATAAATATGCCAATATAAGAAAGCGTAAATATTTCTTTTAAATTATTAAATTTTAATCTTAATTAACATTACATTAACAAAAGTTTATAAATTCCTTGATTAATATTCGTATTGTAAAATTTAAAATTCGAGAAAACAAATATTTTGTTAAGAGCAATATTATGAAATTGAAGTAAGACCGAAGTTTCAATTTTGAAAAACAAAGAAAATTCTTTGTCACCATTAATCATGTAGAATTGAATATCTGAAATATGTTTATCTAATAAGCGAAATATACTGCAAAACCGGATACTTGGTTCCAAGAACTTTTAATCAACAAAAGAAAAATTACACAAAAATTTTAAAGCGAAATTATAAATATCTGAATTATGATTCCATCAACCATTTATATTAACAGATTAAAAACATCACAATAAGAATGAATATAATCACAGCAAATCAATGAATGAATCACAAGATGATAAAATCTATATAATAAACCTTTAAAATGTTACTCAATGAAAGTTCCCAGCTACAATTACAAAAAGGAAAACAAAAATAAATCATTTACATAAGACCATTGCAATCCTCCTTAGATAAACAAATAAATAAATAAATAAACGTGTGAAAATAAGTTTTAATTTTCCAAAACAAGTAAAATTCTTTATGACTAATAGTCACATAGAATTAAATAATACCTGAAATATGTTTATCCGATAAGCGAAAGTCGCTGTAGAACCGGATATCCAGTCTTAATTAATCAATCTTAATTACTTTATTATTAATCAGAAGGGAAAATTTATTTTACAATAAATTCAAAAACTTTATTTAAAAAAAATCTACAATATAAAATGAAATTAGTCAGTTTTAGAATTTAATATATAAGTTCTTCAATTTAACAAGATTTCCCTTTTAATTTTAGGTTTATCAAATATTTCGATATCATTTGAGTTTAAATCGTAATAATTTAATAATTAAAAAGGCTAAATGTATTATGATTCCTAATTTAATTTTTCTAATCAAAGTCCTTTCTTCTCATTATAAATTTTTTTCCTGTCTATATAATGCGATATTAATAGCAGTACTCGCAATAGTTTCGTAATAACTACATTGTAATGACATTACAGACCTTTCATAACGTAGTCCATTGTACCTTTATGAACCATAGAATAAATAAGCACTTTATAGTTAATGCCTTCGCTCCTACAGCATTCTCAGGAAACCAGTCAGTATCACCAATGCAAGCAAATAATGATTAAAGTCAAAATAAAAGTAATAATCGCCTCGTAAGAAAACTAATTAGACTTTTTATTACTGCATCATCACAATAAGACTCCTCACGATACATAAAATCGTTAAATGTAATGTGGTTTTAGGTCTACTATCGTACAGAGTTACATCTAAATTATTCTATTTTTTATGCTAATTAATGAAAGACATTATAACATTTTTTATTAATTTTACACACTATACAACTTTTGTAATAAAATACGTTGTTTGATTAAGAAAAACAGAAGTTATAAAATGTTAACCTTACTTTTTACAAAAAATGCTAATTATCACCACCAAAAAATTTCGTAAGCCTATAATTACGCGAGAAATACTTGGTTAAATTACCCTGTAACACCTTGAATATTTATTATTGCGAAATAAGTTATTATTCAATTCAGTGTGATTTAAAATACGTCAGAAAGGGAATATATATAGATTTGAGTATGCAATGACAGTATATTTGCAAACTACAATCATAGTTTCTATTTATATACGTACTGTATATGTATAAAAAGATTGCATTTAATTTTTCAAACACCTAGGCATTGATAATGTTTTTTAGTACTTACACCAAGCATAAAACATTTTACAGCCATAGTTTTTAATTTATAAACAATAAAATTTAATGAGCAGCATTATATATCTTTTATTTGATTTCTTAGACATAATAATTATCATCGCTTTGAATAATTATTATAAACGACGTACTGTACTTTCAACATACCAATCCAATTTAGTTTCTCATTTCTGTAATATTTTATTAATATAATTAACAATTTTAATAGAACTTTACCTTTTCTAATAAATCAGAATTTTTCTGAATTGTTAACATTTTTTGGAAACGCTGAATGAGGTTAGTCTTCTCTTTCAAACATTATATATTTACGTTTTATTTTATCGAATAAGTCAAGTCGATAGATAAATAAAATTCATCTTTATAACTAATATAAAAATACTCTCCTTATACAATAGTAAAATGTTTTTAATTTTTAAAAATAAAAATAAACTGATTAGATAAAATATAGTAAAAGTTTCAATTAGCAACTGAGAAGAGTAACTTTCAAAATGAAATTCGATTTGGTGGCATAATATTTCTACAATGGAAAGACAAGATAATCTCAGATTATATATATATTATATTGGATGAATTTTAGACAGGAGTATAAAGGTAACAGGTGTCAAAAGAATAACAACGAAGACCGATAATACCAAACTTTATAAAAGATAAATTTGAATTATATGCCTTGCATCTTTCGGCATATTCGAGTAGTATGAGATATATTTAAGTTTTTCATACATTAATTTAAAATATATTGAAACGAAAATTTTGTTAAAATTTAAAGAAACAAAATTGAAAATATTTGAAATGATTATTATAACGAGATGCCGTTATATTTTTCAATAATTATTATGCACAAAACTTAAAATAACAAAAAGAAAGTTCAAATTAAAATCAATAAAATTAAAACTAAACGGAAAAAAAATTTAAATACGCAAACAACAGCTTCAAATACTTTAAAAATTTACTTATATTATTCGATTTATTTACTTCGAACTTCATGACGAAAATTATAACGATAAATTCTTAAAATTCTGCTAGTTTATATATAAATAAAATGAAATCGGAGTTCATAATAAGAAAAAAATTATTACATGATAATTTATGAAACTAATAAATCTTTGTAATAGAAATCTTAATTGTGGAAATGTTAAAAGAAATTTAATATATGAATTCTTCTTTTTTCTAATTAGCATTTCCATGTAATATTATAATGAATTTTTATATTTATATTAAGCACACAATTTAAATGACGATTAAAACATAAAACAAGCGTATGTATATTGCATGCATTAGGCTTTGTTTTCGAAATATAATGATTAGAATACAAAGCCAATGTTATTAATTAATGACAAAACAAATCTATTGTGTTTCGTGAACAAAGAACAAGCTCGTAAAAAGTTTCGTTTTTTAATATCGTTGGATACGAAAATTCCTTAATAATAAGTTCCATAATGGCTTCGTAACAACAAAATTAAATGTTCTTACACATTCTAAGAATATAAATCATAAGTAATGGCGATGGCATTCGCTTGGTATCAAAATTCGCTTCTCAGAGATATTAAATCAAATTTATTTCAATATGTTAAAATTAAATTTTGGAAAATTTTAATTAAACTTGATATCCACAATCATGTTTATACATAAACTACTTTAGTGAATCTATTCCAAAGAATCGTTTCTACGTATACTCGTTATTGGAGACAGAATTTTCTCAATAATTTCTTGTCAGAATATTGACTATTATAAAATTAAGATATGGAAAATCAATTAAATGTATTGACAGAAGAAAAATAATAATGAATTGTTCAATTATTACAAAAAATAACAACATTGGAACAATTCAATAATGGTAAATACATTAAAACGTTATTTTATAACAGTTTAAACAGTAATTTATTGTTTCTTTAACATCCTTTATTGATATAAGTGTTTCTTACTATTCAAATTTAATTATTATTCTACAATACAGATGAATAAACAATTAATTTTAATAGTATTTAATAAAAAAATAATTTTATATTGAAACTAATATACCTACTCACACGAAATATTTGAAAAATTTATATTATCTGCTCAGTTAGCGAATTTTACACACCTAGAATTAAATAAGATTTCTTTTAAAGGAAATTTATATAGTTATTATTAAATTAAAATTTTCTTTTTCCTCTATTCAAAAGGGCAAACACAAATACAGGGGTCGTAGAAACGTTCAAGCGGAAGAAAATTTGATCAATTTAGCAGAGAGAAAGACAAAGCCAATTTTACTAAATGTAATTAGGTTAAAAATTAATTTATTTGATTATCGTTACGAAGCCTACATATACAGTTTGCAATCTCTTTGTTTCGTAGATATGGAATGAAGGAAAGTACATCTATACAGCTTTATTCAATCTCTGAAAGTAGAAATTCAAAAATATCTCTTAACTAGATTAAAATGCGTGCATCGTAATAATTAGCTAGCTTTATTAAAAAGTTCATTTAAACTTTGTATAGGATATTAAATGTCTTTGATGGAATCTTGTTAGTAAATGCTAATCACTAGTTCGACCTATTTTTAATGGTTGTCTTAAATACAAGGATTTTATACTCTTTAATCATCGTTCTTTCCTACATTAGAGGAAAATGACTCGCTAGATAATTACGCAACTTTTTAATTTAGAGCAGTCAGATTCAACTTTTTAAATATTTGTCAGTCTGAAGGACTCATCTTTAAACAGGTTTACAATAAATTAATACTGCGTATAGTTAAAAAATATATACCATGAAACCCGAATGTAGAGAACAAAACATCTGGTTCTGGCATAGCAATATATCATTAATATATTTTTACCTTGATTAAGCGGATACTGACTTCAGCGGTCAACGGACAAAAATTTGTTGCCCTTCCAAAATTTCTGTTAGGCGGACAGTATAATGAATTACATGCTTTCCGTGAATATCAGTTAAAAAATAACATGCTTATCTTCGATACAATCCTTTCGTGAGATTTCTTTGCATCCTGAAATTGTCAAACGAAGTTTTCACGCTTCTATTTTTAGATTACTTAGTATTCTGATACACTACAAACATAGATTGACGGCAACATTTTTTCCCGTGTATTTTGGATGAGACATTAAGAAACTCGAAGAATTTTTAAGAAGAAAAAATAACAGTAGCAAAATGAATCAAGTGAGTCAAGTATTATGAAAACTGGCAAACATCCTGCTTGAAAAGTCAAGATATAGGAATCCGTAACGTCGCCTGTCTAGTTTGCAGTAGGCTACTTGCGGTTTTGAATACCACTTCAAATCAGATCTTTTCTTTTACATTTCTCTAAATTAATTATTATTTTCTAGTTATTAAATTTAGTACAAAATTGCGCTTAACACTTCTAGTACCAAATTATATTAATTATAGCGAAATAAATGTCATAACAATTTTTTGTGTTCTTTCGTCATTCGGATTAATTTTACAAAACAAAATAATTTAGGGATTGTTTAAAAACTGCTGGGTATTGTAAAATATATAGCAATTTTTAAATGGATAACTAAGTTAAGCGAACAAAATCTCTGGTCCCAAGAGTGTCCACCAAATACAGGTTCTACTAAATATTACACTTATTATTTAATATTACACCTACAGCAATGGCATGAAAATTATGAAAATAACTTCGAAAAGCAGATCATATTAACAACATTCCCCCTTTTGATTAGCAATTCGATATTTAAACAGATTTTGCATTACGGTGTAATAATGTAAATTGAAAAATTAGAAAACACTATAACTAGATTCGATTACAAAGTCCATATAAAAAGTTGATTGGTAAAGAAAATTAATTTTCCAAAATATTAAATAAGTTCAACAAACTCCAAAATAACCATCCAATCAATTTTCACGATTATCACAGTTCTCCAGAAATTCCAATAATTTTATGATCATGTTACTTATTATTCGAGTAACGTCGAGTAGTTCTTCTATTAATCAGCTACATAATAATAATAATAAAGCTCAACCTTCCAGAAGCTGTGAGAAGTTCGAATTAAAATCTGATCTGGACCATTTATCTTAGGGAGTTCGGCCGGTGGTATTATTCCTCTCGTCCAAGAGCAGCAATAATAAAATTAAAGCTAAACGTGTAACCCATAGTGTGCTTGTTTCTCGCGTGAACAAAGCCAACAAATGTAATACAATTACAAAATCACGTGTTTCACCATGGATCTACTCAATCAATGCAATTCGAACTCTACACATTATAGTCTACACTACTGATTACATGAACACAAAATGGATAAGTTCAGTTTAGTTTCAAATAAAAATATGATTAAAAATTTCTGTACAAACTAAGAAAAAACTGTAGTCACAATATACATGAGTTTATAATACTTTAAATACAATTAACTTTTTAATATTTCATACGTATTATATAATAATTGAAATGCACAGTTAAAATGATTAAGAATCATGAAATCAATATGAACAAGACGAATTAAAATTGAAGAAATTTAATGTGATATCATCGTTTATGATTTCATTACCAATAAAATCATTTAATTTTCTTCGAAAACAGCGAACAGAAATTAAACTTTTTAAAAGCAATTTTACAAAAAACTTCTAATAAATAAAAGAAACATTTCACAGAAATTCTTTCAAATGAAAAAGTTATTTTTTTCCCAATGACGTAAATGAAAACCTAGATAATTGGATATTTTAATATATTAATATTTCTTCTGGATATTTAATCCAATTTTGTTTCTTAAATTTCGTTCTCATGTCTAAAAACATCACTATGTCACTGTGTAAATTGAGGTTAATCATCATTATGAATAAAATCTCTATTTTTCGGTGAGAGAGAAGAAAGAAAAAAAAAATTAGTTAAGAAAATTACTAGGAAAGATTCTCAAAAAATTAAATAAATAAATAAATAAAATAAACAGTAAATTTACATTTTTAAAATGTCTGAATTCTTTTTTTTAATTAAGCTTATTTTTCATCTTTAACATATCTCAATTAAAAGTAGAAAGATGTTTTTCTACAAATGCAGTAATTTATATTGCCTCAAAGTAGTTGTAGAAAGTACTTTTACATATTGTTAGCCTTACTAAAAATACAAATACATTTAAAACGGCGTAATTATTTGTACACAGTTAAATTTTTCTATCACTCCGTACGGTATAACATTTAGTTTTATAATTCCAATTTTGCAATTGCATCTATAATTACTAGAAAACAATTATCTTATCCCAATGAAAATAATAAAAAAAAACTAAAATATACGTGGTATCCAGTTTATTTTACAAGATTTTAAATTTGTATTTACAACTAATTCCTGCATGTCTTTTTCTCAAATAATTCGTTATTGATTCTTCGTATGTTCATCAAAACTAGTTATTATAGAAATTTTCATATTATAGATATTTTATATCTCTCATTATAGTATCTTAGTATTTTTTCTTATGATATAGGGAATGATAATTCTGTTAGTTTTCTTAAAACATAGACCATTCAAATTTCTAAATTTAATTTTTTTTCTTGCCAATTTTTTTTTTGATTTTTTATTTGATAAAGGATTTAACACTGAAAATTTCTTCTCGCATAGTACATCTAAATTTAAAACTTGTTAAATTTTCTTAGTTTATAAAGTTTTCAACATAGGTGACTGAGATTTTCAAATAGAAACAAATATACCAGCAAGAGATTAACTTAAAATTTGTATTAATGGTAATTATAAATATGACAATTACTAATTATTTTTTCTGAGATATTTGCGTTCTCACAATGATGGATGATGCTACATTTCAATTATATATAATTAAAATGTAACATTATCATCAAAGAAATATAATTATATATTATCACTTCGATTTCGATACGCAGCACTTTCTCATTTTACACTATAAACAGTAACGAGTTGCTCAACTTTCCCAGTAACATTTAAAATTTTGGTGACGCCATCTGTTATCATATTTTATTTAAAAACTTTTTATAGTTTTAACTATTATAAAATGACGGAAAGCTTAATTTTGAGAGTAGGGATAAGTTTTATAAAAAATTGTAAATACTAATAACGAGTAAAATCATCATCGACCCTACTGGACACACACACGACCCTCCATTATCTTCCCACCCCTCGACCTTTAACCACCAAAATTTAATAACATCAATCTCCCTAATACACAAACCTCCCTGCAAAATTTCAGAAATCTTCAACAAAAAGCACAGGAGTTTAAGTTTCAAATAGGGTGAACAAAATCGTGCCCCCCACACACTAATATCCATACATACAGAACTTTTTTTTTTTTTCATTTCTCGACGTTTCAAGGAATCTTAAGAAAAAAATGTAAAAATCTGGAGGGTCAATTTTTTGCCAGACCACCATACTTTCCCTCTGTTATAACAGCCGGGAAAGTAAAAATATATATTTTAAAAGCATTTGAATAATTAATTTTTTGCAGAAGTATAGAAACTAGTGATGTAACGAATATTCGGTTACTATTCGGTATTCGGCCGAATACCGAATACCTAAAAACAGGAGTAAGAAATAACAAAAACACAGTAAATTAATCATTTTGGTATTTAGATTTAATGTTATCGGGTTAGTGTTGTTTGTTTATATTTATTTATAACTTATAACATGCACAAAATAAAAAAGAACATAATATTAGTCACTTGTATTCACAATTTATAATTACAAAGATCAGCACACGTACACACCTATTCGTTCGAGAATCGTCGCACATTTGAGGGTCTGACCCTGCCTATCCTTCTTTTTAAGCGCTCGTCTTTGCTCTTCCCTTTCTCTTTCCTCTATCGCTCTAATCCACGTATGCCTGTGCATACATCATAATACGCGCTCACGATACTTTCGATTCGTCACTTTTCCGTCGTAGAGTTCCCATTTTACAATTACGTGACTCAGCCTGGTGATAACGGAGAAAAGAGACAGATAGGACGTCGATATAAGTCACAGTTATGATTTCACAGATTCGAGACAGCTTGATAGCCCGAACGGCCCCAGGCTTTCGCCCGTGCACGCTAAGTGACTTTCATTACAAGCATTTAGCTTTCCGAAGTCTATGACAAGAATTGTTTGGCATTCACGGCCGCGAATTTCGGGCCAATAAGCTTCCTCGACTTGTTCGATTATGTTATCAACTCAATTTCATATTTATTTTCACATTTTCACTTTGCGGTTCTTTTCTGTTCTTCTTCCGTTATTTACACGTGTAGATCATTTCATTGTTATCCACATTTGATATCATCATTTATCACATACAGCCATGACGCTCGTCTGAAATATCAAGAATTAACGCGATTGGCGAAACGTAGTGACAGTGGGCCAATAGAGAGCAGCGTCCTTGCCATAATGCGGTTTGCGCGCCAATTTTCGTACGTGCGTTAATCAATCCGAATAGTTTGGCCGAATATTCGGTATTCGGCCTGAGGCCGAATATACTGTTCATTGCAACACTAATAGAAATTGATAATTTAAACTTATACTCTTCATAACATCACTGAATGAGAATTATGTGAATCTTATTTTGTCGCACTGATTAGATGAATGTCTTTTAGAGGAGAAGGTGGTATTATGGAACACTGTGGGTATTATGGAACCACCCCATTTCGAACTGATCATAAAGGCGAACTGTAGCGGAATGTGGCTGAACTGAACTAGGCAGACATCCATAGCAAGGGGAAAACCCGTTTTACTTCATTCAGTTAAACGGTTGTCTGTATTTAATCAGCAAATTTGTTTTTTCAAAATTCACAAGTTTTGAATGCTAAGTGAATTTAATTATTTTTAAAATATAAATCGTGTAGTTGTAGGTTCACTGGTGCATGTATTCCGTTCCAGAGACTTAGGGGTACATATTAATCTGTGTGATGNAATTATTATAAACGACGTACTGTACTTTCAACATACCAATCCAATTTAGTTTCTCATTTCTGTAATATTTTATTAATATAATTAACAATTTTAATAGAACTTTACCTTTTCTAATAAATCAGAATTTTTCTGAATTGTTAACATTTTTTGGAAACGCTGAATGAGGTTAGTCTTCTCTTTCAAACATTATATATTTACGTTTTATTTTATCGAATAAGTCAAGTCGATAGATAAATAAAATTCATCTTTATAACTAATATAAAAATACTCTCCTTATACAATAGTAAAATGTTTTTAATTTTTAAAAATAAAAATAAACTGATTAGATAAAATATAGTAAAAGTTTCAATTAGCAACTGAGAAGAGTAACTTTCAAAATGAAATTCGATTTGGTGGCATAATATTTCTACAATGGAAAGACAAGATAATCTCAGATTATATATATATTATATTGGATGAATTTTAGACAGGAGTATAAAGGTAACAGGTGTCAAAAGAATAACAACGAAGACCGATAATACCAAACTTTATAAAAGATAAATTTGAATTATATGCCTTGCATCTTTCGGCATATTCGAGTAGTATGAGATATATTTAAGTTTTTCATACATTAATTTAAAATATATTGAAACGAAAATTTTGTTAAAATTTAAAGAAACAAAATTGAAAATATTTGAAATGATTATTATAACGAGATGCCGTTATATTTTTCAATTATTATGCACAAAACTTAAAATAACAAAAAGAAAGTTCAAATTAAAATCAATAAAATTAAAACTAAACGGAAAAAAATTTTAAATACGCAAACAACAGCTTCAAATACTTTAAAAATTTACTTATATTATTCGATTTATTTACTTCGAACTTCATGACGAAAATTATAACGATAAATTCTTAAAATTCTGCTAGTTTATATATAAATAAAATGAAATCGGAGTTCATAATAAGAAAAAAATTATTACATGATAATTTATGAAACTAATAAATCTTTGTAATAGAAATCTTAATTGTGGAAATGTTAAAAGAAATTTAATATATGAATTCTTCTTTTTTCTAATTAGCATTTCCATGTAATATTATAATGAATTTTTATATTTATATTAAGCACACAATTTAAATGACGATTAAAACATAAAACAAGCGTATGTATATTGCATGCATTAGGCTTTGTTTTCGAAATATAATGATTAGAATACAAAGCCAATGTTATTAATTAATGACAAAACAAATCTATTGTGTTTCGTGAACAAAGAACAAGCTCGTAAAAAGTTTCGTTTTTTAATATCGTTGGATACGAAAATTCCTTAATAATAAGTTCCATAATGGCTTCGTAACAACAAAATTAAATGTTCTTACACATTCTAAGAATATAAATCATAAGTAATGGCGATGGCATTCGCTTGGTATCAAAATTCGCTTCTCAGAGATATTAAATCAAATTTATTTCAATATGTTAAAATTAAATTTTGGAAAATTTTAATTAAACTTGATATCCACAATCATGTTTATACATAAACTACTTTAGTGAATCTATTCCAAAGAATCGTTTCTACGTATACTCGTTATTGGAGACAGAATTTTCTCAATAATTTCTTGTCAGAATATTGACTATTATAAAATTAAGATATGGAAAATCAATTAAATGTATTGACAGAAGAAAAATAATAATGAATTGTTCAATTATTACAAAAAATAACAACATTGGAACAATTCAATAATGGTAAATACATTAAAACGTTATTTTATAACAGTTTAAACAGTAATTTATTGTTTCTTTAACATCCTTTATTGATATAAGTGTTTCTTACTATTCAAATTTAATTATTATTCTACAATACAGATGAATAAACAATTAATTTTAATAGTATTTAATAAAAAAATAATTTTATATTGAAACTAATATACCTACTCACACGAAATATTTGAAAAATTTATATTATCTGCTCAGTTAGCGAATTTTACACACCTAGAATTAAATAAGATTTCTTTTAAAGGAAATTTATATAGTTATTATTAAATTAAAATTTTCTTTTTCCTCTATTCAAAAGGGCAAACACAAATACAGGGGTCGTAGAAACGTTCAAGCGGAAGAAAATTTGATCAATTTAGCAGAGAGAAAGACAAAGCCAATTTTACTAAATGTAATTAGGTTAAAAATTAATTTATTTGATTATCGTTACGAAGCCTACATATACAGTTTGCAATCTCTTTGTTTCGTAGATATGGAATGAAGGAAAGTACATCTATACAGCTTTATTCAATCTCTGAAAGTAGAAATTCAAAAATATCTCTTAACTAGATTAAAATGCGTGCATCGTAATAATTAGCTAGCTTTATTAAAAAGTTCATTTAAACTTTGTATAGGATATTAAATGTCTTTGATGGAATCTTGTTAGTAAATGCTAATCACTAGTTCGACCTATTTTTAATGGTTGTCTTAAATACAAGGATTTTATACTCTTTAATCATCGTTCTTTCCTACATTAGAGGAAAATGACTCGCTAGATAATTACGCAACTTTTTAATTTAGAGCAGTCAGATTCAACTTTTTAAATATTTGTCAGTCTGAAGGACTCATCTTTAAACAGGTTTACAATAAATTAATACTGCGTATAGTTAAAAAATATATACCATGAAACCCGAATGTAGAGAACAAAACATCTGGTTCTGGCATAGCAATATATCATTAATATATTTTTACCTTGATTAAGCGGATACTGACTTCAGCGGTCAACGGACAAAAATTTGTTGCCCTTCCAAAATTTCTGTTAGGCGGACAGTATAATGAATTACATGCTTTCCGTGAATATCAGTTAAAAAATAACATGCTTATCTTCGATACAATCCTTTCGTGAGATTTCTTTGCATCCTGAAATTGTCAAACGAAGTTTTCACGCTTCTATTTTTAGATTACTTAGTATTCTGATACACTACAAACATAGATTGACGGCAACATTTTTTCCCGTGTATTTTGGATGAGACATTAAGAAACTCGAAGAATTTTTAAGAAGAAAAAATAACAGTAGCAAAATGAATCAAGTGAGTCAAGTATTATGAAAACTGGCAAACATCCTGCTTGAAAAGTCAAGATATAGGAATCCGTAACGTCGCCTGTCTAGTTTGCAGTAGGCTACTTGCGGTTTTGAATACCACTTCAAATCAGATCTTTTCTTTTACATTTCTCTAAATTAATTATTATTTTCTAGTTATTAAATTTAGTACAAAATTGCGCTTAACACTTCTAGTACCAAATTATATTAATTATAGCGAAATAAATGTCATAACAATTTTTTGTGTTCTTTCGTCATTCGGATTAATTTTACAAAACAAAATAATTTAGGGATTGTTTAAAAACTGCTGGGTATTGTAAAATATATAGCAATTTTTAAATGGATAACTAAGTTAAGCGAACAAAATCTCTGGTCCCAAGAGTGTCCACCAAATACAGGTTCTACTAAATATTACACTTATTATTTAATATTACACCTACAGCAATGGCATGAAAATTATGAAAATAACTTCGAAAAGCAGATCATATTAACAACATTCCCCCCTTTTGATTAGCAATTCGATATTTAAACAGATTTTGCATTACGGTGTAATAATGTAAATTGAAAAATTAGAAAACACTATAACTAGATTCGATTACAAAGTCCATATAAAAAGTTGATTGGTAAAGAAAATTAATTTTCCAAAATATTAAATAAGTTCAACAAACTCCAAAATAACCATCCAATCAATTTTCACGATTATCACAGTTCTCCAGAAATTCCAATAATTTTATGATCATGTTACTTATTATTCGAGTAACGTCGAGTAGTTCTTCTATTAATCAGCTACATAATAATAATAATAAAGCTCAACCTTCCAGAAGCTGTGAGAAGTTCGAATTAAAATCTGATCTGGACCATTTATCTTAGGGAGTTCGGCCGGTGGTATTATTCCTCTCGTCCAAGAGCAGCAATAATAAAATTAAAGCTAAACGTGTAACCCATAGTGTGCTTGTTTCTCGCGTGAACAAAGCCAACAAATGTAATACAATTACAAAATCACGTGTTTCACCATGGATCTACTCAATCAATGCAATTCGAACTCTACACATTATAGTCTACACTACTGATTACATGAACACAAAATGGATAAGTTCAGTTTAGTTTCAAATAAAAATATGATTAAAAATTTCTGTACAAACTAAGAAAAAACTGTAGTCACAATATACATGAGTTTATAATACTTTAAATACAATTAACTTTTTAATATTTCATACGTATTATATAATAATTGAAATGCACAGTTAAAATGATTAAGAATCATGAAATCAATATGAACAAGACGAATTAAAATTGAAGAAATTTAATGTGATATCATCGTTTATGATTTCATTACCAATAAAATCATTTAATTTTCTTCGAAAACAGCGAACAGAAATTAAACTTTTTAAAAGCAATTTTACAAAAAACTTCTAATAAATAAAAGAAACATTTCACAGAAATTCTTTCAAATGAAAAAGTTATTTTTTTCCCAATGACGTAAATGAAAACCTAGATAATTGGATATTTTAATATATTAATATTTCTTCTGGATATTTAATCCAATTTTGTTTCTTAAATTTCGTTCTCATGTCTAAAAACATCACTATGTCACTGTGTAAATTGAGGTTAATCATCATTATGAATAAAATCTCTATTTTTCGGTGAGAGAGAAGAAAGAAAAAAAAAATTAGTTAAGAAAATTACTAGGAAAGATTCTCAAAAAATTAAATAAATAAATAAATAAAATAAACAGTAAATTTACATTTTTAAAATGTCTGAATTCTTTTTTTTAATTAAGCTTATTTTTCATCTTTAACATATCTCAATTAAAAGTAGAAAGATGTTTTTCTACAAATGCAGTAATTTATATTGCCTCAAAGTAGTTGTAGAAAGTACTTTTACATATTGTTAGCCTTACTAAAAATACAAATACATTTAAAACGGCGTAATTATTTGTACACAGTTAAATTTTTCTATCACTCCGTACGGTATAACATTTAGTTTTATAATTCCAATTTTGCAATTGCATCTATAATTACTAGAAAACAATTATCTTATCCCAATGAAAATAATAAAAAAAAACTAAAATATACGTGGTATCCAGTTTATTTTACAAGATTTTAAATTTGTATTTACAACTAATTCCTGCATGTCTTTTTCTCAAATAATTCGTTATTGATTCTTCGTATGTTCATCAAAACTAGTTATTATAGAAATTTTCATATTATAGATATTTTATATCTCTCATTATAGTATCTTAGTATTTTTTCTTATGATATAGGGAATGATAATTCTGTTAGTTTTCTTAAAACATAGACCATTCAAATTTCTAAATTTAATTTTTTTTCTTGCCAATTTTTTTTTTGATTTTTTATTTGATAAAGGATTTAACACTGAAAATTTCTTCTCGCATAGTACATCTAAATTTAAAACTTGTTAAATTTTCTTAGTTTATAAAGTTTTCAACATAGGTGACTGAGATTTTCAAATAGAAACAAATATACCAGCAAGAGATTAACTTAAAATTTGTATTAATGGTAATTATAAATATGACAATTACTAATTATTTTTTCTGAGATATTTGCGTTCTCACAATGATGGATGATGCTACATTTCAATTATATATAATTAAAATGTAACATTATCATCAAAGAAATATAATTATATATTATCACTTCGATTTCGATACGCAGCACTTTCTCATTTTACACTATAAACAGTAACGAGTTGCTCAACTTTCCCAGTAACATTTAAAATTTTGGTGACGCCATCTGTTATCATATTTTATTTAAAAACTTTTTATAGTTTTAACTATTATAAAATGACGGAAAGCTTAATTTTGAGAGTAGGGATAAGTTTTATAAAAAATTGTAAATACTAATAACGAGTAAAATCATCATCGACCCTACTGGACACACACACGACCCTCCATTATCTTCCCACCCCTCGACCTTTAACCACCAAAATTTAATAACATCAATCTCCCTAATACACAAACCTCCCTGCAAAATTTCAGAAATCTTCAACAAAAAGCACAGGAGTTTAAGTTTCAAATAGGGTGAACAAAATCGTGCCCCCCACACACTAATATCCATACATACAGAACTTTTTTTTTTTTTCATTTCTCGACGTTTCAAGGAATCTTAAGAAAAAAATGTAAAAATCTGGAGGGTCAATTTTTTGCCAGACCACCATACTTTCCCTCTGTTATAACAGCCGGGAAAGTAAAAATATATATTTTAAAAGCATTTGAATAATTAATTTTTTGCAGAAGTATAGAAACTAGTGATGTAACGAATATTCGGTTACTATTCGGTATTCGGCCGAATACCGAATACCTAAAAACAGGAGTAAGAAATAACAAAAACACAGTAAATTAATCATTTTGGTATTTAGATTTAATGTTATCGGGTTAGTGTTGTTTGTTTATATTTATTTATAACTTATAACATGCACAAAATAAAAAAGAACATAATATTAGTCACTTGTATTCACAATTTATAATTACAAAGATCAGCACACG
>NW_019386051.1:95501-124991 GCF_000671375.1 Centruroides sculpturatus
GCGATAAAATACATTGGAGTAAATAATTTTGTAATTATTTAACATTTTTTGTCCTTTCCTATTTGTTTTTGGCTACATTAAAGCATTTTTTTGAAAATATACAGTAAGGTTCCATATTACCACCCGATTTTCTCTAAGCCTACTTTCGGACTTTTTGTACAAAAGCCTTCAAAAACCATACTTATAATTACACTAGCGAAAAATCCAATTAGGAACATTTAGTTTACTAGTTACTAGTACTTTTCGCACAAAAAATGTGGGTGTAGTTATGATACCTTGTTTACAATTCACTAAAATGCAATTGGGGTTCCATAATACCACCTTCTCCTCTATAATAAAAGCCTTTTTGAAAATGTTACAATATTGGACATAGTTAATAAGAAAATGTTTTATGAAATCACAATTCACTTCCAACCATATCTTATCATAATGATTCTAAAATATCGATAATACAGTAACATAATGAATTAAGAGTTTCATGAAATAGCATTCTCTATGACATTCTATATAAATTTAAAATTCGGAAGACACCAGATTATTCGGATTATCAAATCCCAAACTATTTTAAAATTATATGTTAAAAATTACCCAGTGAGATTTATTAGTAACTTAGAAGATAACTGCGTAAAACAATCTTTCTATAATAAAGCATTCCATTAACACTAAGAACTAAAGAAACGATGCGTCCTCATAAAACTACATGAATGACAGTAAGCTTAATGAAGAACTAAAAATCTCTTTTTCCTATTATCAATCCTTTACAAGGAATATATACAATGTAACTTTTTCGGGTTTAATCTTCTAAAAGTAAGTTAAAAAGCTTCATTATTACAAATTATACATATTTATGGAAAACCGTACTATGGACCAAGAAAGATCAATCATTGTAATATGTTTTAGATATGTGATACTACGGAATAAATTGATAGCGATTGCGGGTAAAGAAACACGTCTTATACACTATTCATGTATGATATCAGATGAAACATTAGCACAGGTCTAGTCTATCTCAACTATTAGTAACATATGCACAGTAACTGATCTTCCTAACTCAGCTGTTATGAAATATCTCAATAAAAGCACTTGCCTCAACTATATGCAGATTAAGCTTTAAATTACTGATACAAAACATTAATTAACAAGAATAAGTATCAATATTAATCCGAAATAAATTGGTGGTAAGTGTTTCTAAAGCTTTGAAACTGGAAATTTGTTATATTCTAATACAAACTGAATTACAGAATATTTTTGAAATGTCATGAGATACATTTTATGTTCTTTCAATTGAATTAACTATTACAACATTTAATTTCTCGTACGTACTATTTTGTATATAGAATTAAAAACAAATTATATATATACGAGGTATATAACATTCTGTACAATAAAACAATTGCGTTTATTTATTTCCCTTAGTTTATTTTGGAAATTACATATATAAAATTTCAGAATAAAAACATTTCTGTGAAAAAATTGATCAGTGCAATTTGAAACTAAACATTCTAATCAAACTTGATCATATTTTATTCCAGTAACGAAAATTTGTAATCGATTGTCTGTTTAGGAAAAAAAAATTAAAATTTTGAAATCACAGTTTTGAAACTGCAACTTCCGTACAGAATAAGAATAAATCGTTCTTTAAATATAATTTTCCTAATATTTTCCAGTAATCAAGCTGTTTAATTAGATTAGATCTGTAACATTTGTAAATTCTTATTAGAAGCTGCATGTAATTATTTCTTAATGATTAGCATAACGCACAACGATCAAAATTCAAGAAGTAGAGATGATACTTTCAAGACATTATTAAAATTTGTACTTAGAATATTATTCAGAAAAATTTTAATATTTTATCCACATTATAAAGATATTAAAAAATAAAATGCATTCTAAAACCTTAAAAAGAAGTAAACTATACATGACAGTAACGACATATCTTTTCTTGATGCGAAAATATCAAATACCTATAATCAATCAATATTTACATATATAATTATATGCATAAACAGTCATATCGGGTTTTCAATATACGTTATCACAAATATAATTTGGTCATAAACACAACTATAATTTTATGATAAAATGAATTGTTTTAGCAAAAAAGACGTAAGATGAAAATGCTTTAACTGTCCTATATCAAAACGATAGGATTAAATATTTTATAAAAATAACTAAATACAGAGAATAAATATAGATTTGATACTTTTCTGGCAAGATTTCATATATTCGCCCTTGATCAGTGATGTGTTACCATAAAATGATATTTAAAATGAACACAATGGTGTTATATGCTGACTCACGTGGCAACGTGAAAGTGATTATGATTTTTATATCGAAATCGTTTACATATTAATACGTATCTTAATGCATGAATTTAACATTTATATTCATGAACTTTGTACAAATTTATCGTATAATACGACATTTATATCTTGGAGCAAATACTATTATATTAACAACAGACAATAAATGCACAATGATTTTCTTCGTATGTTATGAAGAAAAGACAGATGGATTTAACACAAAATAATATGCCACTACGCATATCTGAATGAAAACTTGCAAATCAAGTAGGTGAATGGAGACCAAACAAATCTCTATGCAGTATCGCCTATATAACACTTATGACTGAAATTGTTTATTTGCAGTAATGAGTTTGATATATCGAAATTTAAAAAAATGTAAATTATAATCTATAAGTATTAATTACTTAACTAAGGGCAGAGCTTGATTCCATAAAGCATTTATTATATAGGTTATATCTAACTTGTAATCCTTTTTAGAATCCTCAATGGATCTTTAATTAATTGAATGTTCGTTAGTGCTGACCTTTGGCGGTTTAGAGAAGTTTAAGTCTTGTATAATTCCTTATACAGTAAAAAATATTAGCATAAGTAAAACTTTACACTAAAATCAGAAACTTGATTCCTGACAGAAATCTTTACTCCAGAAATTTATCATACAATTAGGAACCAAATATTTCATGTAAATTGTTTAGATGCTTTTCGTTTCCCCAGCTTTGTTTTTCTAATATTTATAAATTTTAAACTAACATAGAGTTTAGTGTTTACTATAAAATTATTTCATATTTGATATAAAATTCAATGTTACTTCATTCAACCATCGTAATTTAGTTAAAATTAAATACATGTATTTCCAATGTCATAAACTAGAAACGGTTAGTTGGTTATGATTTTTTAGCGCAAGGGCCACAAAGGCCAAGCTGCGCCACCATAAACTAGAAACAGTTCGGTTCAGTTTTATATTATCAACTGTTTTGCATTTTCAAATTAGTTTAATGAAAGAATAAGTTACTTTATAGATAATTACTATAAAATGTAAACAGTTTCAAATACTAATTGATGCCAGCAGATACCACAATTTTTCATCTTATCGAATGTAAAAATAATCCAAATTCATATGATATTTGAGCCATAGACATAATTTATACCAATGGCATAATAGTTCCCTTTGTAGCATACAACATCTCGCCATATTCTCTCCTTTTTTCAAAGTAAACCGTCGATTTAACGTACTAATTGGGCGAAGAGAATGTCGCTTTTGCCGAAAGTCCGTTAAATCAGACGCATTTTAAAAACATTACATTAATAAAAAACTTATAATATACAGAATATATTAAAATGTTGCTATAGTGTATAAATAAGTACGAATAAAATATTATTATAATGTATATTAAGTGATTTATACTCTATGTAATAATTAACCTCTTTTAACGTGTTGTATTGGCGAATAGAGGAAAGGTTCTATAGTCATTTCATTCGGGAAAAAAATGGCCATGGAATCTATTCTTTTGTCCTAACCTGGATTTTTGTCCCTTGAATCGCAGTTTGTTAAATCGAAGGTTCAACATCATCACGAACAACTTCTCTCGCTAACTGAGGAATAATTTTGCCATAAATCCTGTTGTCAGATGATTACAAAACAATACATGTCTACGTATTTTTTCTATACTTAAAATAATATCTTTGATGTGAAAAGTGCTTATTTTTCTGGTATGATTTGATAAGACGAAGATTTCGTATTAATTCGTTTGAAGTTTTTATTAGCTAACTTATCAATATAATAACACATTAAAATTCCCCGAGAAATTAACGTAATAAAAGTCAAGTAATGTTATTTAACATTTATAAGAAGTTACGTCTTCTGTTTAAATATTTACATATATTTCTATCAGATTGAGTCACAAAACGATAACATAATGAATTATTATTTCACCACTGTCAATACCGTATTGAAAATATTAATATATCAATAAGTAGCTTACAATTATTTAATGCTAATATAATTTCCGCATATAAATACGAGTTTTCGAAGAGTTTTAGGAATCGAATTGTACTGTATAAGTACTGGAATAAATACTGTATACTGTACAGTACAGTACAGTACATATTACCACTTTAAATCATTAATTAAACTATGTACACTGTACATAGTTTAATTAATGATGAAATGGATTTTGTAACATTTTAACTGATTTATTCATATATTAAAATCATTCTAATTCAACAAACTCGTAAATCATTTTTTTTTTTCATTCACAAATATATTTAAATCTATAAATCTAACATCCAAAATATAAAATTAATTCGTCAAATGCGATATAAATTTACACTTTTGATATTGGATTAAAACACAATCAGTCGAATTCATCCTTGTTAAGCTAAATAAATAAATCAGATAATAAGCTAAATATTGGATTTAATATTTAGTTTATCTAATTAAATTAATCCATATTTACTATATATAGGACTATATAATTATTATTATGAATTATTATAATAAAGGATACAGTTCGATTTAATTCGTACGCATAAATTTAGCTTGTACAAAAAAAATTAAAATCAAAATTATAAGCATTTTAAATCCGCCGAAATATGCAACATAATACGCTTATATTCTGCAAATACTTGATACAGTATAATATTTTGTGTTTACATAGTATTTCTACTATTAATAGAAAATACATGTTCATCTCGTACAATGAAAGACAAGAAATTTATTAATAATATAGCCTATACAGTCTATTAAATTGAAATATACTGCAGGCCTCTATACAGCTTTCTTCAAAATTTCATTTGTTTTAATCAGAATATTGCTATGATTTCGCCAATCGCATATAATTCCATTATAAGCGATTGGCAAAATATTATTTTATGTAGTAAAATTACACGTGTGATTGTTCTAGACTTAGTAATTCTAAACACGCACAAACAATAAAATTTCCCTATCAATATTATGACATATTAGAAATACTCAGATATACAATTTTTTATTTTATAACTGAATTCTGTGAATTATATGAAAGTTATCCTCTGTTATTGTATTTGATATAATTATTACATCTATTTTATATATATGTATGTATATATTTGGAATCATTATAGCTGTATTGCTTACTTTGTATATAAAATTTCTTAGTTCTCTTCGAATGATCAGGGGTTTCACCTTTATAGCAAACCTCTCTTACAATGAAAACAAATGAAATCTTTGTATACGACTATAACATAAATATACTTTTGCTTGGTGTAAATGTAAGATATCAATAATTTATTTTTAAGTGCATGTTTTCAAAAATATATTACAAATATGTTTCAAAATTCAATTTTGATGTATAATTAGATTTCTGGTTTACGAATAATTCGTTATCGCTGTAAAATATTACGCTCTATTGTAAATATTTACGTTATTTTTTATCGTTAGCCATATTACTGTAGAGAAAGCAACATTTCTAAGCTTTCTTTAAACACGAATTTAGAAATGGATAGAAGAAACGAAAATGTTTTAACACTTACTCTTACGCAAATAATGTTTATAAAAATATCTGTTACGAAATTAAAACAGTTTTATTACAACGATTTTCTAAAAATGTAACAAAAACTTAACTTTTGTTATGTAAATTTTTAGAAAATCGTTGAAGTAAAACTGCTGAAGAGGTGCCTATTTGCCCGATACACGTATATTTGTGTACAGGAAATACTACAGGTGAAAAAATAAAGATTTTTCGTTTTTTTATAAGAACTCCCCCTTTTGCAAATAGCCGGTATTTAATAGTCCTAATAATCCGATAAGTCCAAGTTGGCAATTTTTAGAATAAAATACGATTTAAGGACATTAAGTCCGTCTAAAATTTTTAATACGTGAATATATTGCAGGATTTGGAGCTTAAGTTACATGTATGAATCCAGAAATAAGGTTTGGGCTTCCATGGTCGATCAATTATTGATTTATCGTATGTCAATTGATCCCACTGAAGACAGAATCATCAAAATTGGAAAACAAGTAATACAAATAAAAAGCTTTGTGAAAAATCCATCATATTTTTCGAAGATCGCTATTGAACTATCATTAAAATATATATTTAAACTTTTTCTATTTTTTATGGGAATTCTGCCTAGTCTCTGTAATCACACAATTTCTTTAAAATCAATCAGATATACAGAGTAAATGAGAATAATAAGTTTTTGAAAAGCAATGAAAGGTAAACCTACTTTACTAATATATAATTATAGTCTACTATATTGCAATTTAGCAATCAAATGATTACAAAATAGAAATTCGAAGGACTTCACCACTGAAAGAAATATTTAAATTTATTATTTTACTTCTCTTGGCAAAACATTGTAGATAGTAAGTTTTGAGTAATATGTTGTCGATTATTCACAGCTGCATTGCACAATTCATTAGTAGTTTATATGTAGGAGTGTAGTTTATATCAATAAATACTTATACATAACAGTATATAATATGTAGTTTTACACATTATATAAAAACAATAACTGTAATTTAATCTATGTCAAAATATTTTAAAAATTGAAATTATATAACCTATCCTAATTTAATATTAAAAATCTAAAATTCCAGTTTATTTTAAACATATACAAATATTAATTATTTCGCGAAATAATAAATAAAACAAATATTACGTAAATAATAGGTTATTTCGTACGTTATATATACGCCTATGTAATAAATCGTCGTAAGACGGGAAAAAAACCATTATTTTACATAAAAATTTGAACTAAATGACGAAATATAATACAAATTGTAGGATTATAGAACGACCCAATTTTAAAATTTTCTTAATTTTATCGAAATTACTTTTCCGATATAATTTTAACAGTGATTTTAGTTGAGATTAATATTTTGTGATCTATTATAATTTTTTAAATCAATTAATTGGAATATAAATTAAACGCCTTAGTCAGACGAATCGTTACTAATATTAAACCCATCATAAAGATAACACTTCTATTCTTATTCGTCTTTAAATTGTCGTCATTTTCTCCTTGACCTAGAAAAACTTGATAATTGCCGATAGCCTTATAGAAAAATCAAACATAATTTACCATTGAAAACGACTGATGCAACATTGTATAATTTAAATCGTCATTCTCGATTAAACAAACTTCTGTATAAAGAATAAACAATTTCCATTTAACTCTAAGATTTTGAACTGTTCGCAAATTTTTTAAGCCCTCATTAACAAAAACATTGAGTAAATTTCCTTCGACGAAGTATTTAAAATAGATAGGAATGGTTCCTCGAAAAATTCAAAGTAAATTACATGGAGATGGAAAGAGAAGTGATTTAATCGGAGATTATGAGATGCGCCCATATCGATTTTTATTGTTCAAGGTTAATTTTGCGGTCCGTTAAAAGAGAGAGTCAATTATGTTTCGTTGGCGATATTTTCACTTTAAATCGAAAATTAAAATCAAATATTAAGCTTAGAGAAAATGTGACACGTTCTACTTCGACCATTAGCGTAACATCCGGGCTTCTATCCGCACTTTGCTAGATGACTTTTCTGCGTCTTTACAAATGTCCTACTTACCTGTATCTAATTTTGCGTCCATCATCGATGGCATATGCCCAACTGCTGAATCACACGGATAAATATTGGAATGAACTTTCAGTTTTCACAAATGGAAATTTTATGTAACAATAATCAAAATACCTCCCACAATATAAGGTATTTCCGCTTCTTTTGTGACGCAAGAATTTATTCTATATAACAATTAAGGATAAATATTACGTTATTTAAATCTCTACGGGAATTTATTTTAATTACTAATATGTAATACCTATTTTTCTATCTACAGAAAATATTAAGATGGGTTACTTCAATGCTTGGATATTTCTAACAAAATTTTTTAACTGTAAATTATAAAAATAATTAAAAGTATATTAAATGAGACTATCAATTTTCAAATTTTTAAATCTACTTTATTCAATACACCCGATCTTATTACAATGAATTTTAAAAAAATCGAATAAAGTACTTAGAAGCGACACTTATAGAATTAATTAAGAACAAACAGTACGAATATAACTTTTAAATAATTTACTTAATATTCTAATTCATTCCTTCAGATTATTTGATTCAGTCTTGCTGAATTTAGGATTTAACTAATCAAAAAGAATTATACGTACAAAGTAATAATTAAAAAAATTACGTTTAGTAAATGGAATGTACTGTATTTTATTCATAACAAATAATATTATCTATTGTTTATATACAATCTGTCTTCACTGCTTATTACTTTACAAAATAAAAACATTACTATCGTTTATTTTCTGATAAATCTGATTAAAATGACACACTCAATGAAGCATTGAAGTAACCCATCTTAATATTTTCTGTAGATAGAAAAATAGGTATTACATATTAGTAATTAAAATAAATGATATATCCTATACAGAAACATTAGCTGGATATTGTAATAAACAAATATATGAAATTAATTTTATAAACCCAAACTTATAATGGCTAATGCTATATTTAAAATAATTAGAAATGACTAAAATTGTGATAATATCTAATCATTTTGAGCTATATCATATATTTTTCTAGATATATCCTGTAATAGGATAGGTTCCTTATCTTTTCTTTACATACACTTTATTCAATTTGTTGAACGGATGCATTATAATCGCAGGAAACATACCAGGAATTTCAACCCACGTATGTAACCACACAAATTGTTAAAAAGTTTTGAAGGTTTAAAATTTCAATTAAAAATTTCTCGTATGCATTCTCTTTCATTTCGATATAAAATAAGATCTGCGTGAAACAATATACCGCCCATTCTTAGAAATTGCACAAAAAAATTTCTCGTGTAGAGATTTATGTTTGAAATCTGTAAATATTCATTACAGTAAAATAAGAAACGACATTTTAAAATAGTCGAGTGAAAAAATAGAAGGAAAGATTATCGAATAAAAGGAGAACTTTTACAATCGATTGAGTTAAATCCTGTTTGTAAGACAAAAATGCAATTCTGACTTATCGTTTATTTTTGTGGCATAAATATTATGGGATTTTATTACTATTAATCATATTTGCGTTATTACTAACGCATTATATTTTTTAAACTAGAAAGTATTTTTAACCCTAAAATAGTTTATTGACTATGTAGTTTTTCTTCTTCTTTAAAAAAAAAATATTTATATATAAATTGCAGAGTACGGTTTGGCCTATTTAAAACTAGATTTTAAATATATTAAAACTAAAAAATTTAAACAACGATACTATCAATATTTGTTCACTTCCACATTTCCGATAATTACTTTCAACTCGCAGAATTATGATAAAAAAGCTACATAAAACTTTGTTTTAAAAGATGATAACAACATTAAACATTGCATCCTTTTATCCCAAATCTCATGGAGATATATTTACTACATATAACATAATATAGTAAATATTTAGTTAGATAGATATAAGATAAGAATAAATCCATTCAGGGCATAGATAATATAATTTTGAAGCAAAATATAGGATTAAATGAATGATATACATAGTATTTTTGAAAAGGTGTCTATAGAAAGCTCATGTATTTTGTGTATGTAATATATATGTAGGTATACGTACTGTATATGTCACATACTGTATATACATGTATCTATGTATATGTAATATCATACCTAGATCTATTTGAAGAGTGTGAGATAAAGAAAAGAGAAATATGTTTTGGACATATCTGTATATGTGTACTGTATAGAGATGTGTAGATTATGTACAGAGTATAGATAATTTATAGGATGGATTATATGTACAGATATATACTGGAAATTACCCATACCCTATGCATAATCTACGCGGATGGAAAAAAAAACTGGAAGAACGTTTCGGTTCACGCTTCATAAATGCATATTCGAGTATCGATTCTCAATGGCTTTAATGTATTTAGGTTAACACAACGTTCCTCTCGTACCGACTCGCCCGTTTCGTTTACCTTTATTACATTACTCGAATGCATTAAAGGAAAAAGAAACTAAACTTAATAAATTCGTATTAAAGGGAATTAATTGGAATAAAATAAACGAAACGAGTTAAAAAAAAAGAAACGATCGAAATTCTGTCGTAAATTCTCCTTTAGCCGGGAGACAGACTATCTTCAAGGTCACGTGATAGAATTCCAAACGATCGAATTTGCCACTACATTCGACCAAAATCGACTTAGAAGCTTTATGGGACTATCCACGTTTGGTTAAAATTCTTCGTACAAATATTAATAAATCGATAGAATTTAAATAAATTAGAAACCTAACAAAGAATATTTATCAGATTTTCTTCCATTGAAAGATAGGCTTACAGACTAGCGTGTAACGTCGATGCCAGATGTCCCATATAATAGCGATTAGTTAAACAGAAAAATTTTCTATATTTAAATTTCTACTGTAATTTTTAAAATCCATTATTAATTTATATTTATTTACATTATTCGCCATCGTATTTTATACAATATATTTCTTTATTCAAACATTCGAGGTGTCGTTGTTTTTAATGTACACGTTTTTTCCAAACAATCGAATTATTATTGTTTTACTATCAAATATTTAAATTCGAAATTATTTCCGTAACAAAAGTTATCCCGTAACTATCACAATAATTTATTTTTTTTAAATTAGTATAATTGATATATATATATATATTGAAGACGTTACAAAAAAATTTACCTGTAAGCCGGAAACATTTTACGATTCGTCACTTTCACCGTAAAATTCGTATTATTTACGTTAATTCAGAAATTTTATAAATTTTCTACCAACTCACCTTCCACCGTCTATCCAGACCGTCGGCCGCTACGTCAAACGGCAGATCGATGACGTCACGCGTGACGTCTAACGACTGCGGACAGGGGGCGCTTTTCGTGACATATGACATTTAACCTTCGATCGTTAGCCACGGACCTTTCCGCATCGTTTCTTAACACAAACCGTTTTTAAACTAAAATAAAATAATGATAAATTAACTTTAAAATAAATTATTATTTTTATCTTATATAAATACATTTTTATATATTATTTTAATTTCATAAATCGCATTCGAAATATTTCCTTGTTATAAAGTGTTTTACTTCCTTGAAATAGTTTATTCATAAATTAAGAAAGTTATTAAAAGTAAAATTGTTTTTCTGTTTACTCGTATATTTGTGATTTTGTAAAAAATAATAAACAATAAAATTTCATTTTAAGTAGAACAGATTTTGTGTTTATTATTAAATAAATTACACTCGAAGGTGTAAATTAACAATATTCAGAAATTTTAAAAAAATGAACAATTAATGTTATAAATATATTATTATTTTAACATATTTTTAAAAATGTATTAATTAAAAATTTCAAAATTTAGCATAATAAATGTAAAATAGCATATTAAATAATATAATTATATATTGTATTTTGTACATAATACAGGTATATGCAAATTTCTAGTGTAAAATATAATTATACAGACAATAGATAATTATATTTAAATTGCTTATTCACTTTGTATACTAACTAAAAATAACTAAAATGGCATTTTTGTTTAACAACAAAAAAAAAATGAAAACTTGATAGTTATTTCTGTTTAATCAAGTTATTTCTCTATGTAATAGAGAAATCAACGTCATAATTTATTATTCATTGCCTGGTATCTATGATTTCATACTATGACGAAACGAGTCGCGGTGTCTTATTATCGTCACAAAACCAAAACCGCGACTTTTTGCTTTTGATAAAGTAGAATCTGTTATGTCTTATAAATTTGTCTTTAAAAAAATTTCAATTAACTAGGGCCATAAAAGTACAATTCGAAAGATATAGACTAATAAAAAATATTACAAGTATATTATCGAATCACCATTGGTTTTAGATAACGCGATACCTCAAGTAGATGTGGACTGACGAGATTTTATATAAGTTTAGGCCTATATAAAATAACCTTTTTATATAAGTTAACATAAGATCACACCTACTCAGTATTATTCAAGGTCAAGGATCCTAGCTAATCAGGGCCGTATTCGTAAAGCTGACTAGGCGCTGTCAATTTTTTAATTTTTATTTTATTTTATTTTTTGCTGAGGTACTGTTACCTGCGTTCTAGGGCTCTACTGTTAATGACACCTTACACTGTGTCCCCCAGTAACAATACATGTACATACAATTATACCCCAAAAATGTGCTTTCTTGAAGAGTTCTATTCGCGCAATATTAAAAACAAACCAAACAAAAAAAAATTGAATAGAATTCTTCGGGAGACCTTGCAAATAGACATGCAATTCTGTCTAGCTAGTACCTACCACACAGTGTCAGTTCGCCAGCTATAGTGGTATGAAAGATCGAAGTGCCGGAGAGGACCGGCCATGGGTTAAAATAATAATCGTCGCTATTGTATCGTTAAAATCAAAAAATTAAACCTCGTTTAAATACTGGCTCCCTTTCATGGTCGAGCTAGTGTTGCCAGCTAAAACACGTAAAAATAATATTAAAGTAGCCAAGACATAGCCAAATATTGTTGCGCCACATAACTAGCGGACATTTGAATTTGCCGACTAGAACGCGGTCGGTTAACCGATGTGACGGTTGATCGGGGGTCGGATAATCGATGCTCTACTGTATTTAGAAAATTGTACGGGATAATGGATTCAAACTATAAATTTACATCAAGCAGTTATAAAACTTTTTCACCATTTTAATTAATTTATTCATTAATATTATAACAGAATTTTTCATAATAAAAATCGAATATGTGAGACGATGATTTCAAAAAAAACGATAACAAATAATGATGATAAACAAAATTTAAATTCCGTTTATCATTATTATTCGAAAATTATTATATTTCGAAACGGTATCATAAATTTGATTTTTATTAATTAAAATACTAAATTAAACAATAAAACAGAAAAAAAAACTTAATTAAAATGGCCAACGAAAGCTTTTGTGTTATAAAAATGATTTCGTAATTTCACACTTTGTACGAATATTGATGTAACATTTTACTTTAATATTCGTATAAAATTTATTTTGCATATTAAAAAGTTGAAATTTAAACAAAATCTTTAAAGCATTTCAGTATTTGTTTCGTGTTATAAAACTTGTCTTTTGGAGAACATTCTACGACTCTAATGAAAAACAATTTACTAATATATGTTATATCGAAACTTTTGTTTATCTTTTCTTTCTCTTGCCTTTGATAAGAATTCTTATCTAACGAGATAAGTCAATGTAATGAATGACGTAGATTTACTCATGCAAGTTTCGATTCTCTTTTTCCATACACGAATCCATCTGTTTTAAATCCATTCTTAATGCATATTCAGTGTATTTACAAAATCAAAATTAAAGCTATATTGATCTACCAAAAAAATAAAATATTCCCGAAAAAGTCAATAAAAATTTAAATTAATCGCTAAGTAATTTTTTCCATTAGACTTCTTTCTTTGTAAGCTACATAATTAACTCTTTAAAAAAAAACTGCACTCTTGATAATGTTTTCAACATTGAAAAGTTTACTGCTAAAAATTATTTACTTTTAATTAATATTGTTAATGATTGATTGATTAATAGGGGAGCCAGCAGAATTTGCTTTGGTTGATAGGTAAGGCAATATAACAAGAGGATCATCTGACAAGTGGGTGTCTCCCGGGAGGACTTTCTACGAAAAATTGGCCTCTATTTAGGAATTTACAAAGTAAACTCAAAAAAACTTCATACGGATAATCTATCAGTCATGCTCGAACCCGAAACCAACTATCAATGTTCAATGGTTTTATTCATTCCGCCGATAGCTGAATGAGCACCGGCAGAATTTCGCCATTACGAAAGCGCATGCCTATTGAAAGCTTTGTAAGGAAGAGACCCTTTTTTGTCCCTCAACGGGTGCTCTTGTTTTTTACTTTTTTGAACAAATGAAATACATAGAGAATCGTTTTTTAGTAATAAACAAAAGTCTTAAAGATTACATTTTTTGTAAGTAGAAATAACATTAATTTATAGAAGTAGGAACTGCTAAGTCTCTAGGTTAGGTTTATTCTGAGACCAAAGAAAATCCCTAACTCCCATCTCTCGAAGGCCCTGATCCACAATGAAATCGATTGACGTAGATGAGAAAACCGGAAAGGAATACCCCTGCGTTAGTTCACGGGGATTTTCGACACCCCAAATTTTTTGAAAGTTGCACTATTCATACATTTCGCAACTAATATCCGTGTTCTCTTCAGTAGCTTCATGATTTTATGTATAGAGCATGCTCAGAAATTGCTACAGTAATGTGGCAACTTCTGTAAGAGAAAGAAGACATTTCTCATTGTAGGGTTTGCAAAATCCCCACAAAAAACGTGGTTAGTACTGTGTTAACCAAGTTTTTTTCAAGATTCATAATGATTTATTTAGTTTTTGTTTAACTTAACTTAATATAACATAGCATTACATAACATAACATCATTTAACCTAACATAGCTTAATCTAACCTAATCTAACCTTAAGTAATGTTTATATGCTGAAAAATAGCTTGATGGCCTATTCAAGAGAAATAATTTGGCCATTAGTGTAGTATCATAGAGTAACTAGATATCTCAAAATCATGTAGAAATGTTATATTTTACAACTGGTATACTACTTTCCACCAAATCAAAAATATGCGTTGGAATTTTCAAACACTCCTGTGTACTAACGGAGAAAAAAAAGCCAGTGCACTTACACAGGGATACGGAATGCTCCGATTCGTACCACCCATGATAAATTATGGGGATCTGGAATAAATTGGAAATTGAATTCCTAAGAGCGAGGTCTTACAGGCCGCCCATCTAACATACTTAATATTTGTTAACAAGGCCGGATGGCCGAGCAATTAAAGTGGCAGCCTACCGCTCTGGGGGATCCGGGATCGAATCCAAACTGGTCGAAATATCCCCAGGAATTTTTCGGGACATGGTTTGTCTGGATATGTTGGGCCCCGTCCCTCACCACCCGGCCTCCCCATTGTGCGCTTGGCCGAACCCATAATGGATCTGCTGAAAAGAGGCCCTCTTAGTGCCCATAGGGCAGAAAGAGTTAAAAAAAGAGTTTTGTTTTTGAAGTAACAGATATTTTGATTTAAAAAGTAATTAATATAGAGGAGAAGGTGGTATTATGGAACCCCATTTTCATTATAGTGAATTGTAAACAAGGTATCATAACTACACCCACATTTTTTGTGCGAAAAGTACTGGTAACTATTAAACTAAATGTTCCGAATTGGTTTTTTCGTTAGTGTAACTATAAGTATGGTTTTTGAAGGCTTCTGTACAAAAATTCAGAAAGTAGGCTTAGGGAAGATCGGGTGGTAATATGGAACCTTACTGTATGTTTTTAAAAAACGCTTTAATGTATCCAAAACAAATAGGAAAGTACAAAGAATGTTAAATAATTAAAAATTATTCACTCCAATGTATTTTATCGCAAAAATGATTTAATAATAATAATAATAAAGAAATGTACAAAGAAGAAGCTAATCATTTACAAAAATCACAAATATGATGATCCTATAGTGTTAGGTATCCATTTTTACTTTTTTCATTTTCCTTCTATTTTTTTCATTCATCTACCGCATACTTTTACAAAAGTTAGACGGGTTCCATATTAAAAGCACCAATGGGGTCCGTATTTCACGCATCGCAATGTTGAATTAACTTATGTCTGTCAAGACCAAATTTTAAAAAACGTGAACATCACACAGATTAATATGTACCCCTAAGTCTCTGGAACGGAATACATACACCAGTGAACCTATAACTACACGATTTATATTTTAGAAATAATTAAATTCACTTAGCATTCAAAACTTTCCAATTTCGAAAAACACAAATATGCTAATTCACTACGGACAACCGTTTAACTGAAGTGAAACGGGTTTTCCCCTTGCTATGGATGTCTGCCTAGTGTAGTTCAGCCACAATCCGCTACAGTTCACCTTTATTATCACTTTGAAATGGAGGGGTTCCATAATACCTGCAGGGTTCCATAATACCACCTTCTCTCTATACAATTTTCTTCGATATATAAAAAATTAAAAATATTCTAAAACGTACATAACTTGATTATAGTATTATTCAAATGAAATTTTAGTCACAGTAAACAATATATTCGTGTGACTTTTTCGCACCGAGCACTAAGAGGTATTTTATTATTGTTGGCCATCAAGATTCAATGGCCACACCGAATGGCTCGAAACGAGTCCGGTATGTTAGGGGCAAACCATCCGTGAAAGTTTGTGAAGATCCGATCCGAACTCGAATCTGGTATCTCATTATGGAAACGCCATAGCTGTCTCCGCGACCTATCCAGCTGTCGCATGAAATTACTGGTGAAAATAATTTTACTCAAATTTTATTCAAAATAAAGAATAGCTTTTAAATTTGCTAATAGTTCTATCAAAGTAAATTAGTATATTTTGATACAATCTAAAACTGATTTCAATTAGCATACCATTTTTACGGTGATTCGAAATTAAGAAATTCACACATTTGATTTGATTTCTGTAAACGATGACACGAGAACAGGAATACGTGACCGGCTTATAATGTAAAATACTGAACACTAAAATATATAAACTATTACGGAAATTTAAGGAATAATTTTAAAACAGGAAAATTACGTGTAACGCTTGTGATGCATTGTCACCAATTAGATCTGGAATGATTAATTTTTCCGAATTAACCTTACAAATTAATTAAAAGATAAAATATTCTTTTTATTCTCAAAATTAATTGTTAAAATTAATGCAAAATAAAATTAAGAAAAAATACTCTCCGTCCGCATTTTTATATTCTCTAGTGATTGACCTCGTTCTAATTGAGTTTTATCAATTAGAACAGGGATAGTCAACCTTTTTATACCTATCGCCCACTTTTCTATCTTTGTTGGTAGTAAAATTTTCTAATCGCCCACCGGTTCTGCAGTAACTTAATTTAGCGTAACTGCAAAGTACTTGTACTTTTTGAGTGGAGGTTTAGTAAAAATACGTAGTTAAATTTATCTTTTTATTCTTTGCATATGTTTATAATACAAGGACAATTTTTTGCCAGTGCGCCATATGTTTTTTTATGCTAAACTGAAAAAAGTAGTCAAATCTGGAGAGGCTGGCCCACCGCGAAACGAGCTCAACTCGAGTGATGGCCACTGTTACACTCCGCTCTCGTTACGCGTACTAGAGTGTCTGTCAATAAGTCATAGATGCGCGGTGATGACGGAAAATAGCTTCAGAATCGGGCCGCTTACCACGAAAGCTCAAATCGTTAACTAGTGGGCGGTAGGCACCAGGTTGACTACCACCGAATTAGAACGAAACTTACCCACAAAGGTATTGGTCAATAAACTTCAGTTTTAAAAGGATACGAAATGATAACAAATTGTACCAACCATTATCGTCAAAATTAAATACATTTTACTATTTTTGTCAAGTAAAATGTCTTCTTTTTTGTCACCGACTACTTACATCTAAGTAAATTGGTTTATAAAACAGAAAAGCGCCACTGACAAATTCATTGTATGAGAAGATTCATTGAAAGAGAAATACATAAACGACTTCTAATAATCCCGAACTTTAAATTTCTGTCTGATCGACACTCGATAGAGCCAGGCATTTTTATTCTGGTATATTATATATCTCCGACGTAATAATTCAGGTCACAAGAGTTCCTTAAGATCATTTCAAAGCATGGGTTCTCATTAATGTAATGTTTACTAATTTTATACTATCATCATACTAGGTGTAAGCTACTCCGAGATGACTTCATCTCATCTCATCCCATCGACGATAGTGGAGTGTTATTGCTCTTCGCTTATCACTCCGGAAGGAACAGGGTGATTGGTAGCACAGCGACCGAAGATGTGGTCTTATCGAAGAAGATAGGAGAGAGGTCACAAAGCAACCGAGGAAGATAGGAGAGAGGTCACAAAGCAACCAAATCATCATACTAGGTGTAAGCTGCTCCGAGATGACTTCATCTCATCTCATCCCTAGTGGAGTGTTATTGCTCTTCGCTTATCAATCCGGAAGGAACAGGGTGATTGGTAGCACAGCGACCGAAGATGTGGTCTTATCGAAGAAGATAGGAGAGAGGTCACAAAGCAATCCGAGGAAGATAGGAGAGAGGTCACAAAGCAACCAAATCTGGCCTTATAGGAGACGACCCCCGCGAGAAAGGGATCCGAGATGACTTTTCCTGTTCACCTCTTCTTTATTATAACAGATTATCAGCTCATATCGTAGAATCTCGCTAAAAATTTATTAGGGCTTAGTAAACTCATCTACGAAAACAATGTTGTTAATTGACAATAACTTTTATTCTTCGCAAGTCCATTTGGAAAATCTGATCTTTACTCATTATTTATCGGTTATGGCAACATCAATAAGAACAATGTACCCAATATTACTGTAGTGCTTCGTTCTCCACAAGACAAAGATTTGGATATTGTTCAGAACCACCAACATTTAAAATCATTAAATCACTTCGCTGTGGAAATCATAATTCGTCAGGATAAGGATTTAATTAGACTATTTCAGACGACAACAGCTGCAGTCTAAAATATGAAACATCTCAACTAAAATATATGGTAGAAACTCAACTAAAAACTAAAATTTACAGTTTTGGAACAACTCGGCCTAAGGAAAATACCTGGCTTATAATAGAGGATAAAGTTCCCAATGACTCAGATATTACTTGCAGCATCCGGAAATCGCCAATAATTTTGGTTTTCACCAGTGGCGTAGCGTAGTGGGGCGGCAGGGTCGGCCCGCCCCGGGCGGCACTTTTTAGGGGGCGGCAAAATTTCACAATAAATAATAATAATATCTTGTAAAAATTTGAAACATCCTAATCTATAGGCCTACTTGCATCGCGCCTACGATAGTGCTATCGTCCGGACAGTCCGGGAATCGGCTCGCCGTCCGGGTGAACTAGTAATTTTTTATCCAAGGAAATCCTGCAAAACCTGTTGACCTTTTTTATGTTTTTTTTGCTTGTTCGATTCATTCGCGTTCATATACACCACTAATATCCAATAGCTATTTTAAACAGGTCGCTGCACTATCACCGAATTTTTCATTGCTTGTTCTGTGACAAAACTGAATTTTGGTCCTTTAAATTGAAATACCTAAATAAGGGGGGCCGAAATTTTCCTCCGACCCGGGCGGCTGACACCCACGGTACGCCACTGGTTTTCACATTATTCGGTCCTATAAACGACAGGAAGGGGGCAGACCAAGTACGTACTGTAATTCTTCTAATATGTCGTCAGTCAACTATTTCCCAACAATTTTTCAATTATTTACATTAACATTTAGCCCACAGGTTCCCAACCTATGGGTCGCGACGGACTTTCTGTGGGGTTGCCAATTTATACAGTAAATTAAAAAAATATTCACTATAATGCAATTTTTATTTTTAATGGTGTCTTGAAGTTTGAATAATTTCATATATTTTTTTATAATTAAAATAAGTGTAATCTAGGTATGCTATTCTATCACAGTTGGTTGAAACATGTGTTGAGAGTTTGAAAGGAATAAATTAAATGTTGAGAATGACATGAGGTTGGCTTAATAAAAACTCACCCGCGAATTTTGAGGCTGGTTAAATAACATGCAATTTCAACCATCGCATTAAATTATTAAACATAATTTAAAATAAAATTATACTAAATTAATTTCGTTGTTTTTTTAATTACCTTGTTAAAAATGCTTTTTTCAATAGTATCGGGGTCGCGGGACACTTGACTTTTATAAAAAGGGGTCGCCACCGGAAAAAGGTCAACCATTTTCAAACTGTCACAAATTATTTTCAGTATTTTGCATTAAAATCTCGCGACCCCAAGATTTCGGTAAGCGACCCCAAATGGGGTCGTGACCCATAGTTTAAGAAGCCCTGCGTTAATCCCATCTCAAATTAATGTGGAATTTCGAAGAAATTAAGAAAATGATACATCGTGCTGATGAAAAATTTGATAAAAACACATTAATTCTGTGGATTGCTTCCGATGAAAAATTTACAGTGATACAGTATTTACAAAAATAATTATAATATTACAGATATTAAAGGATCGCAAAAAATAAATAAAATCTTTGTCAGGACGTACAAAATTTATATTTGGATTTGTCGTGACACAGGATCTAAAAGTCGACGAGACTAATAAACACTTCTTAACTATAGAGCTATTCAGTGCTTAGATTCGAATAATTTAACAACCGATTCGCTGCATTAGTGGCCATTTTAATTAATTAAGTCTAAAAAACAATTTTTATTAAATGTTCAGGTGAGAGCCTTACAGTATTTTATCACATTAATGCATCTTGCATATTGAAAAACATACAAAGTAATAACGGTTGAATCCATGTTAGGCTTGAAAAAAGCCCTCTTACTCATTAGTTCTCACAGGATAGAGAGTGAAAAAAGTGAATTATCTCTTATTAATTAATGTTCATTCTAATCAATATCGAAAATAAAATTTTTCCATTTCTGGAGATTTTAACAAAAATTAAGACGCCATTTTGCTGATATATCAATCTGTGCCTTTGATTTTCTAAAAAAAAAAGCATTTTAAAATATACCAATTCAATTCATTTAGGTTTGAACATCGTATATTCGAATAATTATTATTATTGTATATCTTTCGGTTTACAGACATTTTTAAAAATAGAAATGAATAAAATTTCCGAATCTTGTATTTTTCGGGAAATACTCAATGGATTTTCTTTACTTCCTTTTCCGGAAAACTTCAGAAACCGTAATTGAAAGTATTGACCCATTTTTCCATGTTGAGGGGGCGATTACTAACAAATTTATATTTTGGGGGTGAAAAACAATTTTCTGGACGATATAGTAAAACATTATATTAATAATTAGATATTTTATTCGTTATATCGTACAATAATTAAACAAATAACATTATACTAGTCACTAGTCTATTCAATGCAGTTCGAATTTGGCATTAGCCTTTGCCCTCGGCATCGGAATTTTGAAGTGAAGGGAACGATACTACGTTGAAGGGGGCGACGATTCGTTAGAGGTTGAGAAACACTGATCTATTGCATAGTCTTTCTCTTTCATTATGCTTCAGTTCGAGCTGTTAAAGAGTTGGAAGTCTTGCGTAAAAGAAGACTTAAGTAAATATTAAAAGTTCGCCAAACTAAACATATTTTAGGAAACGTTTCTGCTGAACCGGCTTTGACTATTTTATCATTAAAATAAAACCACAAAAACGTGTGAGGCTGTAAAGCCGCAAGAGGTTATAAACTGTACAGGCACAACAGTATAAGTTTTTATTCCCATTACTAATATTATGTACTGTACGATTTGCAAAGATTTCCTTAAGTGTGCATAAAGTTTATTATCTTTCGCTATCCCACGCTATGTAATATAAAATTTGGATTTAGAAAAATTTATTCATATTTTACATTTTATATTTGAAGTTTGCAATGGCCAAACATTTAAGTACAGTATAATAAACTTAATAAAATTAAGCTAATTTAAATACAGCAAGTCCTCATCTGACGTCATCTATTTCTTGGAAACTGATTTTGTAAGACAAATTCTTCGTCTCAGACTTGACTCTTATGATTTAGAAATCCATAAAGTGTTTTATTCGTAGGAATGAAATCTTTCATGGTATTGAAGATAGTCTTATGGAAAGTACCAAAATACTATGTAGCCATCAAAATATGCAAGTATATTGAAGCCTTGTGATGCTACATTAAAACGATGTATCGTGTGGATCATGTTTTTTAGCTCGTATATGAAACGTTTTTTCATCTCTTCACAAAGTCTGATCCGTTTGGAAGTTAACAGAAATTCTTAATCCAGAGGACCTGACTATCTATAATCTTGGCCTCAAGTTTTACTGACTAAGCTAAAGAAATTTTTAAAGGCAAATAAGCTCCCTATTATTATACAATCGAGTACTGCAAGTATGAAGAAAAACTTCATACTTGCAGACTTTATACTCGTTTGTATCTTTGCCCAATTTGGCATTACGCATTTATTGAAGCTACTCGGCATGGTTAAAAATTAAGACAGCGTAAGCACAATTATTCCATATATTACAAGTTCTGACAAGTAAAGAATTTTCAGAGTCCTGGCACAAATAAGCTACGTATTGATTATCGACCATTTGTGATATGCCATAACGAGGAAAAATTTTAAAAATCTAATATGTAGATTTAAAATTAATAAATACAAATGTATTCTGAAAGTTTATGAGTTAATTATACTTTCTATTTGCAAAATTTCTTCAACCTTAACACAAAATAGAAAAAAGTGAATTTTTAAGAAATTTGCGGGATTTCCAGGGATAAGAAAAATTTCCCGGGTTAAAACAACAACCGGGATCCTGTTTGAGAAACTCTAATAGGAATAACTTCGAGAATGGAAAAAAGTGACAGGCCAAACATAATACTTAATTTAATGTCATTGGGTCAAGTGACCCACGTTTCTAATTTCTTCAAATACAGCGAATTATTCAAAGTTTATTTGCCCATTTTCTGAGCACCACTGACAAATGATGAAAGCTGAATCGCAATAAAATACTGTATGTGATATATATTGTTTTGGTTCAACACTGGGGCGATACTGCATAATTTTACAGCATTATATTATCGCCTGTCAGAATGACCTCTTAATTGAGTGAAAAGTGGCCACTTACAGAATTCACAGATTGTGATGAATATATTCTTTTCCAAAACAAATGGATACCTTACATAGTACATGTTACATCTATCCTTTTCTAGGCATAATAAGGATGGATCAATTTTTTCCCTCCACTCGTGTGGACTGTAGCAGTTGGCTCCATTCTAAATGTAAAGAAGATTACAGTAAAAATATTCTTGTTATTCAAATTGATGCTTGTATAGACTAAAAAATCTGATTTAAGAATTTTTGGTATTTTATATTTAAATAAATATTTAACAATGATGTTATACTTGATGCAATTCAAACCAGATCCTTAAATAACTTAATAATTAAAATATATTAAAATTTTTGTAAAATGCTTAAGACTTGTAAATGTACATTTTTTTATGTTGATATTCTATACATTTTAAATACTTAAAAATTCATAAATACTGTTTAATGGAAGTAATTATTTAATCATTCATAAATTTGCAGATTAAATCTAATTATTTGAAATAAAAGTAAAAACAAAAATTATTATTTATCAAAGAATCACAATCAATTTTTGTTGTTGGCATTTAGCAATTATATTTGTTTAATTTATTCAAATGTTCTTAGATACAGTGAAATGCATTTTTTGATCTCTATCACAGATTTCCTCTTCCTTGCTTTTACTGATTAACATTCGAAACACTATTTACAGATTATAATACAATTATAATAAATACAAATTAATTTATTTCTAACATTTAAAATTCACTGTTTCAAATTATAATTAGTAATAAAGTACAAAATAGTTCTCACAGATCTTTAGAGATTACAAATTTGCATATTAGCTGCACTTTACTAAAACTAAGTGAAGAAAATATTTCTGTGACTTGAAATTGAAAGGAAGTATTTTTAATATTAATCTTTATTTAATGCAATACTAAATTTCTAAGAGTGCACTTCATTCAAAGAGTAAGAGAAAGATAAGAAACAAAAATAAAGAATTTAGCATTTCAAAACAACTTCTTAACATTCAATTTACATTAGTTAAGATGAACAGATGTAATTTGGGCATCACAAATATCATGTTACTCAATGCTATACTTGCATTCTTAATTAAAAATACAACATGTGGTGACCCAAAAGTCAGTTAACTATTATAAAGACTAAATTGTCATCTTATTCACATATTTTATTTAGAACCTTATACTTCATGTTTGATACACAAATTATTGACATTCTTGAAAAATACATGATTAACTGACTTTTGAATTGCCTTGTATGTCCTGCATATGGTTTTAATATTTGTATTAAAATCAACAAAACATATAACATCTTTTAAATAGATTATTATAAAAATACATTTTATTTTAACGAAATACTCATTGTTAATGATTATTAATTAAAAACATATATTAATGAATATTGGAATGATTACTTTAAAACTTAAAATGAACAAGTTAATTATTTATATAATACTAATACAATAAAATAAAAATATAGACATTTAATAATAAACTACATTTATAGCTTGGGTTCAATCATATTTGGCACTATCGTTGCAAATTATCTCTAAAAGTGAGTACTAGAGAAATTTTCTATTAAATATACATATACATTATACATAAATATATCAAGTGTCCTTCATATTAATACAAATAAATTGTGCATATAATATTATGCATGAATTTCTAACATGAATAACACAGTTGCATTATGCAATTTTAAATGTAACAAATGGAAATGAAACTGGAATGAAATATAAAATTTATCACATTTTCTCAATTGAAATTTCTTACAGGAAAATTAATTTTACCAGAGTAAGAGATAACAACTTACTACCAATTTGAACTTAAAATAGGAAGCAAAATTTGAAAATATACAATTTAGAATCTTTGTATTGCAATTATTATTTTACCCAACAGGGTAATTGGCTAAAAAATGCTAAAGAATTCTTTTCAAGTAAATAATTTCTCATAACATTTTTATATTTTCTTTTTCATTTATTTTGTACAAATAATCAAGAATAGATAAGAATGTATAATTTTTGAAATGTAATTCTAATAATATTGTGACATGTTTAGGATCCTTGATTATAGTTAAACAACAGAAACAAAAACTTTCTCAAATTAAGAAGTCCTGTGAAAACAAATAAAATTCCTTAATTAATTTGTTAGAAAGTTTTTTTGTCTGTGTTTTAAAATCATTCTAATAATAATAATATACATTTTGAGATACCAACATACGTAAACAAATTATGTTCAGTATATCTAAATTAGTGAAATATATTTTTTTCTTCTCTTTGAAGTATAAAAATAAAAAATTAATCATGCACAAAATTTATATACAGTACATTAATTATTTTACTACAGAGAACACACTGTGTGGGAAGGCATTTGACTTTGTTTGTGAAGATTACGATTCTAAAAGATAATTCCAAAAGACAAATCATCCATACATATAATTACTATTTCAAATAATCATTTGTTTTCTGATTTCATTAAAGGAGAAATAAATATGAACTGGTTTTCATAGAAAAAAATATTGTTAATTGTAGAAGAAAACAAAGTTGCTTTAAGAGCAATAGTATCATTACCAGATGTAATAGAAAATTACTAAATGGATTTTTGATCTTTCAGATTTTTTTGAAAATTGAAATAGTAAATTTTACACACAACTAATTTGAATTTCCATTAAGATGATATAGTTAAGAAATATTAAATATTAATAAGTAAAAAATCTGAAGAAAGGATATTTTTTAGATGTTTCTACAAAACAAAAACAGATAATAGCAATGATAAAATTTTATCAGTGCCTGATCTCAAACAAGTAATTTCAAATACTGTATCAACAACAAAAATTTCCAAGAATATTTAACAAAAAAAAAATATAAATAAAATAAGATCATTAATTAAAAAGTGCATGATAATTCTTATTAAATAATGTGATACACATTTAACATTAAAAAAAATACTTCTTATAAATTAACATGTGTTATTTTGAACATAATATGGAAATATGATTTTTTGTAAAAAAAAATTGTTTTGTTCATAAAAATTATATATTTTAGAAAATATATACAATATATAACTGACTGTTAAATGAATAAGTAATAGTTAAAGATTTAAAGCTATAGTTTTATCATATTATAACAGAATCTTTAAATTGCAAACTTCTCAACACCATATAAAAATAGAAATTTTCACTGCTTTCAGGTAGACAAATATTTTATTATTTGTAAACATTTTCAACCTTTTTCAGCCTGCTTCAATTGCAGAAATTCTTATAATAGAATATCAAATGTTATAAAATCAATGGAATAAATAAATAAAAAATATAAATTTATTTTTGGTTAATTTTATTTGTATTTTGTAGTCAATTTTCATTTAGAATAATGTTTAATATTTATATTTATGTATTAATTTGAATTTAAACTGTTGTTCAATTCTATAACATCCAATATTCCATTACAAGAATTTCCATAACTGAAGCCAGCCTAAAAAGGCCATACACATTTTTACATATAATAAAACATTTGGTTTCTTTATTATATATAAAAGTCTGAAAGTAGTGTAAATTTCTATTTTTATATAAAAAGAAATAACTCTCAATATTAACTGATTGGAACATTAAGAATTAATCTGTAGATAATGTTTTTTCACTTATAATCCTATAAAATGGTTTTGTGAACTACATACACATATAAAGATAAATAACTATTAAAAAAAGCTATGTAATAAAATAAACCAAAATGTAGAATTTAAAAAACCAATTTATAAACCAACCAGATAACAAGTTTTTTGGAATATTTTTATACAAAAAATTTAATCAATCAAAAATTTGATTTGGTACAGAAGCCAAATAATTAGATTAATTTTACTTATTTAATATTGAAGTTATGTACAGAAAAAACAATTGATCAAAAGTAAAATTCAAATCCACAATCATTAAATAAACCCACATATTATAAAAATAAAATTGAATGTTACATTAAAATAAAAATGATTTTGATTCTATAATTTATTTGATGGGGAAAAACAGATAAATCATAAAATTAAGAAACTATTTCTACCTTAATAGAAGAGATGTAATCAGACTGCTTCATTATCTTAACTTATATTGTTTATGGATCGGGCCATTACTTTCCAGTATTAAAGATTATGTATCAGAATTATGTTTTAACTTCCATAAAAAACTGGAATATCATTTTAAAATATATATTCAATTTAAGATTTAAATCATAATATGGAGAATAAAAATAAAATTTATGAGAAATTTCTATTCCTACTACAAGTTATGATAGAGCAGTTGATATATTATTTCAGAATAAATTATTAATATATTATTTAAGAGAAATTTTTATATAACAGATGATAATTATTTTTACAAAAATAATTTATTTAAGATTAAGTACATTATTATATACAAACATCAAGTATACTTACTAAGAAAGATTTCAATTTTGAATATAATAAATCAAATGTTAATATTAAACTTGTTGAATAGAATATTTGATATTCAGTATTATATGACTATGAAAATTCTAAAAATCCACATAATTTTTATAAGAATAATTTGTAGTCATGTTTATTAGCCAGATAAAATTTAAATAAACTATTAATACAAATTTAATTTGTTAAAAATCTAACAACTAAAAAAACAGAAAACTGTTGAAATTGTCTTGAGTTTTCATCATTTATATGATACACATTATGCCTATACAATATATAAAATTTATAGTAATTTTTTCTTCTTTCATAGAAAAAGTCGTTTCTGTTAGATATGTACAGGCATCTTGAAAGAATTTATTACTTTACATTATTTATATAAATTTGCTTATAAAACTCTGAATTTGTACAATATTATTTGACAAACCTCATTGATGTCATCATGAAATCAAATTTCCAGTTTAATAATATTGCACAGGGATAAATAAGCTAAAAATTTTTCTATAAAAAAACAAAGTTAATGCACAGATTTTTGCTAATAATACATAAATTATATACTGATGGATTTTCATTCAATTTTTGCTATTGATGCAATTTTTGTCTATATCCATCTGGCATAAGTGACCACTAATTAACTTTTATTATACTAATTTACCATCTAATTTGATCTTTGTATCGATCATGTACACTCCATCTCTTTAATGTTTCGTAACCTAATACTATAAAAAATGAAGATATAGTTGACTGCACGAGTCTTGCCGATAAACCTTTTTTAAATATTCCAAGTTTTTCTTCNCATTACAAATAATCAAACCATTACTTATTTATACAGGTTGACATATTTTATTAAAACAAATATTTTTGATTAAAATCTGGAATTCTCAACTTTGAACTTTAGTTACTTTATTAGCTATTTTACTTTTATTACTTTCCTGGCTGTTATATATAACAGAGGGAAAAGTATGGTAATTGGTCAAAAAATGACCAAAAAATGAAATTTTGCAGGAAGGTTTTGTGTATTGGGGATTGATGCTATTAAGTTTTGGTGGTTAAAGGTTGACGAGATGGGGAGATAAAGGAGTAGTGTGTTAAGGTTGGATTTAATGACAATTTTACTCGTTATTAGTATTTACAATTTTTTTATAAAACCCATCCCTACCCTCAAAATTAAACTTTGTGCCATTGTAATAATTAAAAATACAGTCGACTCCCATAACACGGTAGATACGTTCTGGTTTTTATGAATCCATTTTCTACAAGTCCAGCCAATCACAGCCAGACACATATGCAGTTTACAGACTACTACTGTTTGAAAGGTTTCTTCCATAAAATTAATCGATTCTAGACTAATTCGACTCAACATTTCCAAAATATGTATAATTTTTTGAAAATAATCCATATAAATTACGTTATAAACAAAACATTGTAGGATTACTTACCAAGTGTGCACCATTCGACTATGTCATTGCTTAAGCTTGTTTTTGTCACGGAGCTTGTCATCGAATGGCGCTTGTGTGCTTCCTGATAAATTAATTTTTTTGCAAAAAATTCGCTGAACTTTGGAAACATCATCAATCTATATATATATATATATAAAAATAGACATGTGTGTCCCTATATTTCACTTTTCAGCCAAAACTACACATCGCACATGAATGGTACTATGGTGGTTGTGTCTCAATAGCTATAAGGGTGCGGGGGATATGGGGGCTTAAAGTGGTTGATATCAAAGATTTTCTATTTTGATTTTAAAAATGTTCGAACCGTTTTAAATTCAAATTGGTATTCAAATTCAAATTGGTTTGATTATAGACGTTCCAGAAAATTGATCAAATTGAAAATAGTTCGTTTGACTGGATGTAAAAATTCTCTAATTAGTCTGGAAACGGGAGACCTAATTCTTGCATTCTGTGAAAACGGGTAAGATTGGCTATAATGTAATTATCTTAATCTTCACTATCGTTACTTTTTGCCCACAAATAAAAACCCAGCGAAGTGGGTCCTTGCAGCTAGATTTTAGATTACTTAGAAAAACAGTCTTTTATATATTACATACAAATAAAAACCCAGCGAAGTGGGTCCTTGCAGCTAGTATAAATATAATTTTTATGGACGTTAAA
>NW_019386052.1:0-73416 GCF_000671375.1 Centruroides sculpturatus
ACGAGAGCGCACTACATGACCTCACTCATAGGCCGATTGCCAATGACTGACGCTTCCTGCAGGCGGGAAAAAATTCAGGGCTGTGCATGACTGTCCCCTCCACAACTCCACCGAAGGAGGCCTCTCTCGCATCATTGGTTTACGCGGAAAAAAATAAGGTCTCCCCTCCACAACTCCACCGAAGGAGGCCTCTCTCGCATCATTGGTTTACGCGGAAAAAAAAAGGTCCGATACTTTTTGAACAGACCTTGTAGGCTGAAAACGTTAGTTATTTAAAAATATTCTCTCGACAAATGCATAGATGTGGTCGTAAATTTTGTATAATTACTTTCTACTTTATTAGGATAGACGAGATAGAAGTATTTCTTTTTTAATCAAGCTCATCGCGGGTTCGGCCAAACCCAAAATGGGGAGGCTGGGTGATGAGGAACGTGGCCCGAAATATCTTGGACGATCCATCCCGTAAAATACCTGAGGATTTTCGATCTGAATCCGACTCCATCAGAACGAAGCTGGCACTTTAATCGCTCAGCCGTCCGGACCTAACCATGATATGGATAGGTATAATGGCTACAGTGAAACCTTAAATCAATGGCACATTTATATTATATCTAACCATGAACCTGTAACCTTTTTTTTCACAATGTTCATTGGATCGTATCGGGTCCCTACTCTCTCCAGATTCTAACTTATCGAGAATTATTCTATAGACTGTATCTAGATACTTCGGTAAAAAGACTGTTTTAGTCATTCAAAATCCAATGTTTTTGATGCCATTTTAAATGGGCCTTTCTGTGCACAGGTTTCAATTGAACGCAATATAATGAGCGTCTGACAAAATGACCATTCATCTGAAGTTTTCTGTAGACTTCAGATAATAGAAATGATAGAAACTTTATTACATTGCTGATAACAGTGTAATAAGTCTCTGTTATCTCTACTACACAGTGTTTGAGATTCATTCATCTTTTGTAGCAGTTTGTCGTTAATCTGTAATACTGCTGGCCAAAAGATAGCTCTGCAGAGAACTGCCTACTAGACATTCTTCTGTTATGACGCCTTATTAAAATCGAATAATGGTCCTTTTGTAAGGATGGTAACTATTTGGTGTCCACTTTATGGCTGACGTCCAACATCTTTGAAATCTTGTCTAAAGCTTGGATCAATACTCTACGGCACATTCAGAGTCCTTGACCCACGTGTTAGCTATTGGCCTGCTTCTAGTCTTTCAATAGTTCTTTCATTCATAAAATTGTGTACGTGGTATTGTCATTATCAGTATCATACAATAACGCAGTAAAAAACTGTCATCGACTTCAACAGAAATAATGCCGTGCTACTCTTGTATTTATGGATCCTATGTATTTTCCAAAAACTTGTACTTCTTAATTAATAAAACATTCGACTATATTTTGAATATTTTTATTGTTTGGAATGTTCGCATAATTTTTCTAAATTTCAACTGAACTAATATACAGTGGCTCGGGAACATGCCTATTTATGCTAAATTTGATTTAGTGTTAAATTTTTTTTTTTAATTTGAAACATGCTGCTATCTTCAGGGCCGCCGAGAATTTGTACGGAGCCCGGAGTTAGTGGGCCCCTTTGCCATTTTTTAAAGAAATGAATATGTAAAAATGTTTAATAAAAACTAGTGTTAAAGGTTTTATCTTTTTGGTAGTAAAAATAACATTAATTTATAGAAGTAGAAACTGGCTTCCCCTCCCTCTCGGTGGCTCTAATTACCTTTCCTGATCGGAAAAATGCCTTTCTAGATTCAGTTTTATATAAAATTTGTAACTTGGTGTAGTTTAGTTATAGTCCCGACTAATGTATTCAACTTTGATTATCATGCATTCGAATTTAATTTGTGGCTTGACGAGCATTGGCATTCCAATTCAGCTTTGTCAGTGTTTCATTGTGGTATTTAGTTAGGGATAATTTCCGATTATCTTTGCTCATTAGATTGGACTTTTCTAATAAATTCACTTATTTCAATTTTAAAAAAGTTCAATATTTTATATTAAACAGTTTTTATCACCCTTAATATCTTTAATGCCTCTCAGATGCTGTAGCTAGATTTTTAAAATATTGAAAATTTGATATTTATTGAAAAAGATGGTTTTTCTAGGTCTTTCCAGGAATATCATCCGTAAACAATAGTCTACCTGGAGGATCTGAAAATTCCAGATCTGTACAGAGTCATTCAGAAATGCTTTTTGCTAATAATCCCAAATTATTTAGCAATTTCTTCATAAATTTACTGGGACAGAAACCAAAAATCAACCAAGTTTCTGTAATGACTCCGTATAAATATTTATGTCTTTAAACGCTAGATATTATATTTTAATGCTTCATAATACACTATCGCCTTACGCTTTGCTGTTTTTCAGTGACTCTGCACATTTTTTTTTTTTTTTTAAATAATTAAACAAACTATTTTTGTACTTTCGGCTTCTTATGTACTGTAATACGTCCAAGCGGTATTCCTAGCATTAAATTTAAAAATTTATCTATTATTTTATCCACAGTTTTTACTTTTTTGAAACCTTAAATCAAAGTCGTGTGCCTTCACAGTGGTATAATTCTTACTCGCTATTTCCCAGAAAAAATGAATTGTTATCACCCTTAATATCGTTCATTCTAGATTATAGACTTTTGTAAAGGAGTGTAAGAATACATGGAATTACGGAAATGATTAATGGAAAATTTCTTACAGTTTCACTCATGGCTCGTTGGTCTAGAGGTATGATTCTCGCTTCGGGTGTGAGAGGTCCCGGGTTCAATTCCCGGACGAGCCCAATTTACTTTTATTCTTTCTTTAATATACCTTGATGTCTGTGCAGTGTTTTCTCACGAAAAAATTAGCTTCTGGAGAGTCCGTTTATTCTTATTTTCTCCTTCGTTTATATAAATACTTTCTAATTCGTTTCCTTTCGAAAAAGTCTAGTACATATATTATACGATGGATGATGTGGATAAATACAAATAAAATACCAATTTCTTGGAATTACAGAAACTTGCATATAGATCAAAACAATGGTCTCACAAGTCAGTGAAAATTGATGCCGATTACGAATTGCATCACAGCGCTCTACGTATCAAAAATGTAATCTGATTGGTGTTAAGGAATGTCTAATTTATAAATTATTAACTTTAATAGAAAAATTAATGAAAAAAATCAGGTATTTTATTGCCATTATTATCTTTAGAAAATATTCAGCATCAATTTTAATCTCGAAAACAGTACAAAACAATAATAAAACTGCACAAACCATTAGCTGGAAGCAAGACTTGTTTTTCTCTTGAGTAATTATAGAGTTAAAAATATTTTTCGAATTATTTTTATTTTTTATTAAAGTACTTATAAAAATTTTAAGTAAAATAATGCGATTTTTTTAAGATAAGAATATATTAATACTGAGTTGTAAATTCTTTAATCACTGCTTTTATAATTTTGGCATTTTCTACGAGTATATAGAATATAACAAAATTCGAGATGGATTAATCTATTGTCTTCAGTCCGAGAAATAATTTGAAAGAATGTTTAACTTAAATTATAAACATCATAATGTAAGTGTAATTAAATGAGTTTTAACTTTATAATCCTTTATTATCAGGTGTAGTATTTCAAACAATATCAATTTTCTCTTCTAATTTTTAATGTAGAAGAGAAAATTTATTAATAAATTGTACGTTGTTAAACCAATGGATATTTGTTTGGCTGTTTGAAATACTACACCTGATAATAAAGGATTATAAAGTTAAAACGCATAAGAATACAACTACCCTACAATGAAAGTAATTAAATGAGTTTAAATAATAACGTTTTATTTATTACTACATTCTTTGTAAAGAATTGTAAATAGTTTTAGTATATTATTTAATTTATATTTGCACTGTTCTAATATAAGTAAACTAATTTAAATTAAAGTTAACATTGCAAAGTGATAGATAATTTTATATAATAGTTATTAATATGGGAGTGATTCCCAATTTTTTTAACTTCCCAATTTTTTTAAAACACTATAAAGTAATTAACTATGACAAGTAGTACGTATATATATATAGTATATTTGCCATACATTATAATGATAAGTAGTTTAATACATTTTAGTAAGTTCTATAATACGAATGACTTTAACAGATTGAATTTAGATTAATTAATATTTCATTAACAATTACATTATCGAATGCTTATAAATATATTTTAACCTAAAATACTCATATATGGAGCTATAATTAGAAATGACGTAATAAGTTATACAATATATATATATATTGTATAACTTATTATAAACACGTCGTATATATATATATATACACGACGTTTAGTTTATATCAGTTCCATTAATAGATCTAATTTAAATTAACGATTTGCGAAACTTATAATAGTGCAAAATTTATATAAGAAGGTTTTCTATCTAATAATCATTTACAAATAGTAAAATATATATATATATCTTTTTTCTTTAATAAGAAAATATGTTTAAATACATGCTATAAAATATCTTAATGATAATTGAAATCAGTTTCTTCTGCTTGACATGCAAAAATAATTTAAAAATTTAAGTTCGTAAAAATTTAAAGATTAATTACATAAAGTATTAAATATATTTTGTACAGATGATTAATTAATAGAGCAGTCATAAATCTTCAATATTGATTTTTAAAATTTCTGTATTAACTTATATTTTAACTCTCTGAATTACCCTATTATGCTCTACTAATATTTATTCCTTTGATTTTGGAGCATATATCAAATAATTTAAATATTATAGAACTAGATTTGATATTCAAATATCATCATATAAGTTTATAAATGCTGACAGAATGATCAGTTTAAATAATGTATAATTATGTACACTATTCGTAAGTTATATACAGTAGTTTATTAAAGTTTAATTTCAATAAATCAATAACTTGACATGCTAGAATGCATCATTAATATTACTACGAAATAGGATAATTGTTGTGTTATTAAAAGACTAATATTAACAATAATTATTTAATATTTTCAATTGCCTATACTTAAAACAATGTTGTTAAAATCTGAAGATGCTAAGTTTGTATACTTGAATACATAAATACTAATTAATATGCAATAAAATCTCACTTCACTGATTGTTAAATTAAAGTTAAACATTTAATATAAGCTTTTCGGATATATTTTAGGTATAAAAATACGATAATAAGTCTATTCTAGAGTGCAATAAACATTCTTTCATTCTTTTAGTTTTTGGTGCTCCAAGAACGAGAAACTCTATAAATATATACATTTCTTATATAGAAGTATGTCTGATAAAATAATTATACAGAAAAAAGATTAATACTTTCTTCAAACTAATGTTAAATACATATAAAAGATTTATAAAGAGGAAATTATCTTGAACTTTAACTCATGCGAAGTTGACAATTTCTCAGAAACTCGGCGATCTCTGAGAGGGTGTTCCACATGACTTCCATTCCTATGCGTGCTTAACATATTCCTACAGAGTCGCAAACTGAAAAATTCCAGGTCTCTGTTTGTAAACGGCTGTTTACTAAAGTTTTTTTTACTCAGTACGGCGTGTATCACTGTATTTACCGAATGCTTTCTTTTTTATTTCTCACTTTCTTTTCCTCGTATTGTTTAACTTATACGGTAGTTTCTTTGAATGAATCCACATTTGTCTTTTTTATTTTAGGAAATGAATTTGGGACATCTTTTTGCCTCCCTTTAATCACTCTTAACACCCTTTTATAATACTGTGAATCTGAAAGTACTTTTTATTTCAGCATGTGATTGCAATCATGGAAAATCCATCATATATTATTGCAGTTATATCTTTGAAGTTTTTTTGCATAGCATCATAATTTAGTGATACTCCATAGATTAATATTACAGATATTAAAATTCTTACTATAAATTGATTTTATTATTTCTAAAACCTCGTTTATAGGAAAATTTTCAATACAAAAAACCATTGACTGTATTGAATTTAAAGATAGAAATTGACACTTCATAATCCCAAAAATGGAAAAAATCCCTTACAAAATTCTGTGTTTTGGTATCTGTTTTGCATTACATCTCAGCACTAGATGAACCTAAAATTTTTAAATTGTGCTGAGTTATTTTTGTATATGTTACTGTGAAAGACCGAAATTAGAGAATGTCGATATTCTCCGGTGAATGTCGACAGATACAAAATACGTCGGTGAAAGACCGAATATTTGGTTAAGGTATTATACGTTCGAACAATCGCCGGTGTATGTCGACAAGCACAGACAAGCCTTGGTGGAGGTCGAAACGATACCCGAGAAGCCGATGTTGACAGAAAGGCAACAGTCTGTCGCCAAATTCTTCGCCGTTTCCTTCTGTTCAAATTGGTGATACCGTACGAATACAAGTCCCTGATATCGACCGTGGCCGTACAGATGCCCGAAATGTGTTGGCGGTTGTTGTTGGAATAGAAGGCTCCGACTTTTATAAATTAGCAAACAAAAATGGTACCCTCAAGCAGCTTTATACCCGTAATCAGTTCGTAATTTGTAAAGAAACGTTACTTTCCATAGATGAGGCTTCTTCTCAAGAAATATCGCTTAGAGAAGCAGCTGCAGCTAATTCGAAAAGTGGAGGGCAAGGCTATACACGCTGTCATTGCAAAAAGAAGTGTTCCACGAATAAATGCAGTTGTAAAAGCAAGGGACTCTTGTGCAATTCAAAGTGCCATAACAGTTTAAGTTGTTGCAATAAATAAGATTGTATAACGTTAATCACATAATTTATGTGTAAGTTTATTATTGTATTATTTTCTTTAATGATTTAGAATGTACTGTTCGTTTTAGGTTCAACAGTTTATTTACATGTGCTGTTACTTAAGCTTTCTCCTATTTTGACATATTAAAAATTTGCATTTTTGTCTTAACGTAATAAAAATATTTTTATTCAACATTCACCATTAGTGCATGCTGAATGTCGACATTTGCCGGTGTAAGTTAGAAATAATGATATTTAGCAAATATTTCGTACATACACGAAACGACTGTGTGAATGCTGACATTCACCGGAGAATCTCGACATTCGCCAAATATCGGTCATTCACAGTAACATATATAAGACATTGATGTTATTAAATTTTGATAGTTAAAGAGCGGGGATCATGTGTCTCGAATAGGATTCAATTTAATGAAAATTTTATTGGTCATTGGCATTAAAATTAAAAACAAAAAAACCCTTATACCTACCCTAAAAATAAGCCTTTTGCTTTTTTATAAAAATTAAAAATAATAAAATTATTTTAAAATAAAATCTCATAACAGATGGTGCCACACACAATTTTGACTTTGAGCTGGTATCTTAATGCTTTTTAAATAGAGAAATTTCTTATAATTTAACAAAATTACTCCTTTAAACTTTTTATTATTATTACTATTTAAATTTTATATCGTAGTAAAATTGAAAATTGTCGAACTTCTTAAGTTCGACAATTTTCAATTAACAAGAGGTTAATCTCTTTAACCTCTTGTTCAAGTGCCAGAAAAGTCCAGCAAAAGCCCTTGTCAGCATTTTTTTAATATTCTATTCCAATTTTTTACTGTAAAATTTTAAACGTAAATGATTTAATAATGAATAATGCATACTTTTAGCTCTTATAACACGGCATTGAATAATAGTAATAATCCAAATTATAGCTATTATTTGACATTTTAGTACTTTGCCTTTAAAATAAGCGATGAGAAACTTAGTCAAATGACCCTCATTCACATTGAATCAGATGGCGAACTTTTTCGCGTCCTCCTGCCATTTAGTAAGCATATTTATCCTTAAAAATGCTTACTAAAACCTTATCTAAGAACCCAGGAAATAGTTAATCCTCACAGAATAGAGATAGGGTCGACGAGAAGCAGAGGAAGCTGGATTCTGCGGGTCGATCTGTATAATAAAGTTTTAATTATAAAGTATAGGAAATCGATTTATGTACAGTAATTTAGTGCACGAAAAGAGGAAACAAAAAAATATATGATCAACCAAGTAATTCACGTTAGGAAAAATATATAAATATTAAAATACAGGAACTTGGGAGCTCTCAATCCCAGGACTCAATCATTCCTTTAGTAATCTCCACTCGACCGTTCTCCAAACTCCGATTGTAGAATAAATCTATCATAGAAGAATGTGAATATTAAACGTAGATATTGTGTATTAATATTTCTGTTATGTGAAAGATATAATAAATAACTTATGCTATTCTGTGAAATATCTGTCAAGCTATTGATATTATTAAACGCATATCGTTACTGTTATTACGTTAGCAATGTCAACAGCAATATTGCAGGAATTATGCTGATAAATATACTTCTAATAATATCATTTCAGCAATTTACGGAACAGTTAACGACAGCTTTAATTTTCGACAATTAATGATACGACAAAACAAATTTTTTTTAATAGACTTAAATATTTTTAAAAGTATCCATTTTAATGTTAAGATACAATTAAAAAATGAGTCTAAATATTTTATTTTCACATTAATTAAGAACATTATTCTATATATTTTAAATCTAGACTAATTATAAACTTGAGATTGTGTAATTTTTAGCAGTTTGCTTAATGTCTTTTCAATCTAATAAGGAAAGATCAATCAAATGTCTATTATAGATCTATCGCTTTATCTATGACATTCTAAACGTATTTCTAGGCCATTATACGCAATGGATTCTTTATAAATCCGCAGTGACCTTAATTAATGATACTTGTATAATATATTTAAACTATAGCATGTCGGAACCCTCGATTTACTGTCTGGCTTTCTAAAAGGACATTCATTATCTACATTTATTTAGTATCTAATAAAATTTTTATTATTTTTAAGAAGTTCCCATAAAATAGGCATTATAATGTTATAAAATCTTCATTTTATTTTATTTTTTAATGTAAGAATAATGAAATTTAAATTTGGGCTGGTGTGGCATAGGCGGAGGATACACTGGCGCAGTGCAGAACTTAACCTGCTAGTGCTTAACTTACGTTAAAAAACTATCGAGGATAAAGGAGGTTTCCCCGTAAACTCCATCAAAGAAAAATATTTGGAGTCAACACTGTACACGGGGTTCCTAATACAGATTTGCCTGGATCCCATGAAGCTATAAGATAGGATGTTAAAGGAAAGGCCTGACTCAATGGTATAGCCTTGGAAAGGAAAGGGGATAGGTATGGTTAAGTAGAGTGAGGTGGAGTGGGAATGAGAAGGAAAAGATGGAGGAAAGGAGAGCCACAGAGCTTCTGCCGTTAACCAATGGTTGGATACAAATGATACAAAAGGGATCGCATGTGGATAATACACAAGTTAGAGGGTTAGATGCGACAATAACCAATTTGGGGCGATCTACAGGTACCACCATAACAGCAGGAGTCCAGAGAAAGGTGGTAATGTACTATAACGCGCCACTGATTTGAACAGTAATATTATTGCAGAAAAACATTATCGAATGCAGTATTACAATATTACTATTAATAAGAAATTTTCGTTATAACCTAAAACCTATCAGTAACAAACGGCCATATGGCCAAGGCAGTTAAGGCATCAGCCGACCTGTCTGAGAGGCCCAGGATCGAATCCGGATGGTCACAAACCCCCAAAAAACGGCCCAACATATCCATGAATATGTTAGGCCGTCTTTAATCACCAGGTTTCCCCTTTGCTGGCATAGCCATACCCACAATGGGATCAACAAACCACAGGGCGAAAGGCAAAAAGTAAATAAAAAATCCTATCAGCATTTGACTAATTCATTAAAAATGATATAATATACAGGATAAACAATTTTTTTTGAAACGTTTCAAAAATTCTTGATATTTAAAAATGATTTTTTTCTCAATTAAACAAATCCAATTTATTATCAAATACTGTGTTAACTATGCTTATGGAATCTACTAAAACCGAGTAAAGAGCGTAATTAATTTATTTCAATTAACTTAAGATAAAATTTATATTGTAACAACAAAAATAATTCGAGTTTTGTTGCTAAATAGAATTAAATCATTTAAAACAAGGGCTCTTACTCGACTTTCCCAGCACTAGAACAGCAGATTAAGAAGTCCAATAATTTTCAAATATACTGGAATATAAAACTTAAGTAATAATAATAACTTAAAAGGAGTAATTTTATTTTTAAAATACTCTAGCTCAAAGTTAAAATTGTGTGCGGTGCCATCTAATGTGAGATGTTATTGGGGGGAATAGCAAAAAACGTTAATACTGTATTTGAAATGTGGGATTTATGAAAAAAATGGAAAAAATGCATTTATTTTTCGGTAAACTAAAAACTTGGAATAAAAAAAAAAAAAGATATAACTCGGAAATTTTTGAGATATGATCCCATCCCTTTTACTGTATATCTCCCGAACCAATGGTCGGATTTTCCTGAAAATTTTCTAAAACATTTTCCTTTAATAGACAAACCTCCCTGAAAAATTTCAGAAATTTTCGACAGAAGGCACAGGAATTATTAAGCTTTAAAGAAGGTGAACAAAATTGTGCCCCACACACACGCACTAACATCCATATATGTTTTTTGCATTTCTCGACGTTTCAAGGTCCCTTATGTCTAAAAATATAAAAATCTTGGGGGAATCATTTTTTGATCGATCGCCATACTTCCCCTCTGTTATATACATATAACAGAGCTTATGCTATGCTATAGCTATTATCTTATGACTATATTATATATTAATCTTATGGCTTAACAGATAATGACTTTTACTAAAATTCTACATTACACTTTTAATGACCTACTATAATATTAATCAGTAACTACAAACTAATTAGGATTATTTATTAAGAATATTCTATTTTTATTCTTTTATGTAGGGTAATCTAGAAACATTTCTTTGATCTACAAAGATGTTGATAGGGGGGAAAAAAGATAAAAGTTTATTACATTTTTTTAGTTGGTGCGATCAGATAACACTTTCGTCTATTGAATTAGTTACTACGGTTATCTCGATTTTGCTTCCTAGTATCTTCACACTTATAAAGTGAACCGAATTTACGGGTGTATACACTTTACAAAGAGTTAGTAAAAGAGACCGAATGTATTGATTAACTTTGTATGCTCTATATATAATATATGCGTATAATTACGTAGAGAAAAATACATTTTGATTAATGAAAATGTCGACATTAGTGTCATCACGACATCATTAACATTGTTAAAATAAGATCATTAACTTTTTAATTTGTTTTATTTATCTACAAGAAAGCATGATTTACTGTATAACATTATTATGTATACAGTACAGTAGTATAATAATTATGTAATGAAAAAAAAATATTACTAATAAAGACAGATGATACAGTATTAACTTTATTAAATTTTCAATTATTCTATATTTAAATCATTGTCAATAAATGAATGAATGATTTAAATTTTGGAGAACCATACGCTAATTGAATGAGATGATGTACAACAACAGATGTTGTACAAAAAAACAAATTTTGTAAAAAATTTAAATTGCAAAAAGGTTTATTCATTAAGTTCGAATTCGGTTTTAAATAAATCAATATTCTTGGTGTTTTTCTATTAAATTTTCCATTAAATTTAAATATTTTCTATTGCCTTTTTTCTATATCATTTAATTTCTATATTTTATATTGAAATGGATGTTTTGAATAAATATAAAATTATTGTTATTTACATTTCTTTGGTGTATATTTTTTATTACTTTAATATTATAAAAAATAAGAATAAAAATAAATTCTCATTTTTGTAAGAATAAATCGTTATCCTGTCTTCATTAAAATTATTTATTACAATAGTAATAAAAACAATTTTAATTAAGAAATATTATGTAATTTTTTTAATAATAATAAACAAAAAATATGGAATTAAAATTCGAAAAAAATCAGCATATTTTCTTCATAATAATTTCATTTCTCGTTTGTTAATCTAAACTTTTCACTAATAAATATTTTAAAATGAATTTTTTCTTACTATTTAAAATATTAAAACTATAAAATTCAACTTTTATACATTATAATATCAATAAATAAATGAATAAAATAATACATAAAACAATATAATTTACATTCCTATAATTGAATGTTGATTTCCCAATTCAAAAATGCCTACTTTTGTGCTTTAATCTCGTATTTTTATAAGTTTTTTTTAAATATAATTTTAATAAGTATGTTATAATTTAATTACTTTATACTTTAAAATATTTTAAAATTTTTAATTACTTTTTACTTTTTTTCCAGAAAATCTTAAAGAGGAAATTACAGAAGAAAATCATGTTTGTAACTTCATAAATATTTTATTTAAATTAACTTTCAAAATATTTTATTATAATTCTTTCAACGTTTCAGCATAAAAATGAGAAATTCTTCCATTTTCTTACTTGTATTAAAGATGCTTACATAAATTCATTGCAAAACTGAAAGATTTTCGTCTTTGCACTTATGTTTGACATCTGTAGCGTGTGTATATAATGCTATACACCTTATTCTGGGTGATATTTAAGGTATAACTCTATAATATTATGACTTATTTAACTTTAAAGCTTCAATTTAAATTTCTTTACACGATGAAAATAGAGAAGAAACACGTATACGAAAAAAAATTCTGACAGAAACGATCAATCTAAACTGTTAGCTGATATAGTTGATCATTTAAAGTTTTAATCAAATAACTTTCAAATATTAAGAAAGTATCTTTAGAATTTTATTAATTTTAGATAAACTGTGTGACGTCTGTACTATTGCCATTGAGGGAATCGATTGAAACAGTCTTACAAGACATAAACAAGGTAAAGCTTTTTTAATGTAAATTATATATTATCAGTTATAGATAAAAGTATGCTTTTCTTTGTTAGATATGTGAAGATTTAAATAAAACATCAGTTTGGTTGGATGCTAAACTTTCTGATATCTCGAGTACAGTGTGTATCAGAAGTATAAATTTGTAATTTATACTACCACTGACAACTAATGTTATTCTGCTACTGTTTTACAAATGAAACAAGTTGACTTGAACGTTATCAATAACAAAGAATCCAATTCTGTAAATGATTTTCATTAAAAGTATCTTGTTGCATTATTTATAAACACAGTTAAGAAAACTTCTAACACACAGATAATTGAAGAGAAAGTAAGAAATAGGCTTGAACAGCGAGTGACAACCTAAAATATAAGTTAAAAAATTCAATAATCCATACGACATGTATGAAGATTTATTTAATTTTCTTTGTCTAATTTGTAAATTTATAAATCAGCAAGTTTAATTAATGAAAGACAAATGATTAAAATAATTAAACAAAGAATTTTGAATAAACTTTGTTTCTATGTTCTTTTCCACTATTATTATTATTATTGTTATTAATATTACATTCTTAATTTTCTTTTTCACACTTCGTTTACTTCCTATTTGCATCATTAATTGTATTTATTTAATTAAAAATACATTTTTTCCCCTCTTGTATACAAAGAAGTACATTTAATTCTATTAAAAATAGAATAAAATAAGCCATCAGTTTATTAATATTTATAAGGGTTTTTTTTAATTATAATACAGAATTGGATTTCGTTAAAAGTATTGAGTTTAACTGTAGATTAAATTTCAAGAAACCATACTTTTTCGTTGTGATATTGTATTGATTTTGTCCAATATTAAGAAAGTATAGACAACATATTGTCTAATATTGATCATTCTTCAAAATCGATGAAAACTTTGTGTGTTCAGTAGTGTGACTAAAGCAAAATTTAATAAATGTGTCACAAATCCTATGAATGACAAGAACAGTGTTGAACATCTTGTTGTTTTCTACTAGAACACATGTTTTAGATATTGTTTCATTAAATTATACAAGGTTTACTGCGTGTAAAACAGTCAAAAGAAATGTTTTTATCATTTAGAAAAATTGGAAAAATATAATTATCGAATATTCATTAACAATTAACTGTTGATTCTTTATTTATTTTTCATATTTTATATTAATAAATTATTTCGAAATTCATATTAAACAATATTAATATAAAGGTAACAATTAGAATCCGTAATTAATTTACAATTATTTTGATGTCATTTAAATGTAATAAGATGAACAGTTAATAACAAATAGTCTACTTTAACAGTATTATTATCGTTTAATTTTCTAACTAGTGAATTATTCCGTGCATATCCCTATCTATCATATACTATTACGTTGCAAATCTATAAATCTTTATTTACTAGATTCAAACATTTGTTATTTTGTATATTCGACATTGTTTGCACTCAAGTTTGACTTAAAAAACCATTTGGGTATCAAACTTTACTCAAAATCGATCTTGTTGACTTGTTTCTTTACTCGATTTTTTTTTCTACATGACATAAAGGGATATTAATCTTCTTCGATAAACCATGATGGCGAAGTAATCAATCCATCAAGAACTTTTTCATTAATGATTCTTCTAGCCGTAGAAACAGAGTGATCTAATGGAAAGTTTGATTATTGTATACACTATTTTAAAAAGAAATAAATATAATAAAGTCCCAAAATGCTCAAGCCAATAACCAATGTAATTATTGTCAATCTTGTGAACAACTTCAAGACTTATTTAGTACTGCATTACTCTCTGATATGTTAAACACTTTTGTAGAATGCTTTTATAGAATGTAGAACACTTTTGTAGTATTAAGATCTCAATATTTCCATTTCATTTTTTTTAAACTATTTAATTATTTCCATTTCATTTTCCTCAGGATCAGTGGTAAACATCACAAAGCAAATATTAAAAAAAAAGAAAAAACTGTCATTGGTTACAATACATAAAACTGAGTTCTAGAAAATGTGATAGCAATTTCATTTGTACTTTAATAAATAAATGTTTCTTGTAAAATTTATATAGTTTTCCATACTGTTAAAAAAAAATTTATTTCAGAATTTCCATTGAAAATTTAGAATAACTAAGTCGAATATATTTGAAGCAGCAATGGGCAAAATAAACTAATAACAAATCTAATAAACATACAATACAATTAAAAAGTTTTGTCATTCCTAAAAAAGACACTTTTTTTTACTAATTACATAACAAATTAATATTTGAATAGTTCCTATTTTTGAGCAACTATTATATATAAAGCAAGAAAACAAAAATCAGTATTTTGTAATTATAAATATTTATTTGCTATGCAATAAGAAATTTCAAATTCCATTTTCTTCTCAGGATTTTTATTTCTACAATATTGTATTATATCAGCAACAGTTGTCAAATAAATAGAAAGTTCCTTTTTCGTTGATTCCATTCTAAATAATTGAATCCTAGCAAGTGACACTCATTACATTTTTTATTTTAAATTACAATATTAAAATAAGAAATGTAGTACTAGAGTAGCATTTTAAAGAAAAGCATAGATTACAATTTATTGTAATCTAACCTCTGATTATATCAACAAAGATAAATATTTTCTAATAATTTGAACTGTTATGATCAAATTTCATATAAAGATAATGCATTAACTGCTGTTATTATTTCTTGTTTTAAATTTACATTGTTATCTGGCACATTTTATACATTGTTTACGAAAGAAATTAAGTATCAGACAAATGCTAATTCATAATGTGAAAAAAATTTATCCTAAAAACTTTATTAATATATAATTCAAAAGTCTCAAATGTATTCTACACTAATATGAAATAATATAAAATTTAAATTACATTATTAAGCAATTTTTACTATATACAATGATTAAAAACCTTGATTTTTAAACTTTTAGTTGAAGTTTGTAAATATGGCTATTACTAAAGTTATTTCAATTTTTTTAAAAATATTTTTGCAATTTAAATCATTTATATTTAATAAATTACATTACACCAAGTAGTTTGTCTGGTTGATGAGTATTTTCCATATTATAAATTTTATTTTCTTAAAAAGGTCAAAAAATTTACATCATTTAGTCATACTTGAACAAAAAGATATCCATTATTTACAAAAAGACACCCAACAAATTGTCAAGTAATGTAAAATCAATTTTAAACACGCATTTAAATTATACATTTGTATTTATCAAAACTATTTACTAATTTATAAAAATGATCATTCTATAGACACCTGTTTTTAAAAAACTTATGTTAAAAATGAATGAGTGAAGCTCAGAACGAAAAACAAAATCAAAAAAATTCTTTTTAAATACTAGGCCTATCTTAAATCTTTCTCCTTATTTTATTACAAAATTTAAATTACACTGCTTTTTCCATAGCAAAACAATATGAAACTTGTAGGTAAAAAATCTGACAAGTTCATTTATTATAGCATGTGTTTCTAAATCTCTTAAATAAATGAGATTATTTTTGGATTTCTAAGTGAGCATCTGTTGTTCAATAATTATTATTTTTAAAGTGATATATTATAGTATTTTCTTAACATTTCTGAATATTTTATTTTATTATCAGTTCAGACTTCAACCATAAATTAATCTCTAGATTGTATAAAACTTCAAAAATGATTAAAGTTGTCATTTGTTACAATATCTATGTATGTTTATTTTAAATAATAATAATTTTTTATTAATATTGTATTTTTAATTGTACTAAATTCAAGTAAAAATAACTATTTGCACTATATTCTGGCATATCTTCACAGTTATAGAATGTTAACAACTTTATTCTAGAGTGATAATATAATTTTTAAATTTAACTGTTTAATATTATATGAATTCACAGAAATGTTTTTGATCTAATATATGTAGAATTTTACATTCTCTTAAGCAAATAATACAGATAAATTTATTAAAAAATTATCTTATGGAAAAAAATTAAAATAAATCTCTCTTTAATTTAATTTAATAAATATTTAAATTCAATTATAAATTTTGAAAAAATGGGTAATTTTGAAGAAAGCAGCAAACCAAGTGTAGCTATAATCCAAATATACTTGCATCTCTATATGCAAATGTACTGGTACAGGTACATATATCTGGATCATAATCTTCATATGGTAATAATTAAATATTAACAAAAACAGAAATGAAGATCTGATAAATTAATTATAAAATTTTGATTTCCTTTCAAATTTAAATGTTTTATCTGTAACAATATTTTCAATATTCATTGAATTTGAACAAATAATAATTACTGTATACACAGTCTTCAAGTGCAACTTGGTTGAATAATAACTATTACCATCCAGAACTATCAATGCTGTATTTTCAGCTTAAGATCATGAAAATTCAAATCATCATAGAGCAGACTTCTGGATTATTACACAATCCAGAAATCAGAAATGCATTCTAATATGTCAGTTACTCTATTATTAGATGTTCAAATTTGATTAATTTTAATCTTTTTCTTTTAATTCCAAAATCAGTTGGGAAAAATTAAGTAAAATTTGAATATTGCCTGTAATAAGATAATTTTATTAACATTTCAGATATAAAAAAATTGTCTATTTTTGTTAATGGGGGCAAGCTTTATGCAACATTTTGAATGTTTCAATAATCACAAAGAATAGGAATAAAAAAAATCACTCATATTATATTTATATACATAAATAAAGTAACATTAAATATGTATAATTTAAAAAAAATCCTCATATACTGTATTTATATGCAATATATACAGTCAAACTTTGATTTAAAGCTACCATTTGTTTGTTGCTGAAATTGGCACTAAATTAAGTGTAACACTAAACTGAAGCACTCAATAAAAATTACATACAGGGTTCCTACTGAATTTTTGTTTTAATTTCCATGACTTTCCTGACCAACTTTGTACAAATTCCCTGACCTTTATCACATCCCTTGCAGCACAGCACATTGACAAAATAAAACATGATTTGACTTCCAATGCACATATGTTTTGCTTCTCCAATGTTTTAATTAGTTATTTTTTCTAATTAACAGTTAATAATTTAGCAATTATAAAAAATATATAAAATTAAAAATAAAATGTTTTATTAAAATTTTGTTATTAATCCACAACCATAAATCTACAAGACTTCAAACAAAAGAAGAAAAAATTTTTTATTATTCATTAACAAATTCTATATAATTCATGTACAAAAGTACGTATTTATTAAATTTCGCTCTTAACGAATTTCCTGCATTTTATAAAATACTAATAAACTGGAAAAAAATTCAAAATTGTTTTGTCACGCAATCAAAAATTATTAAATAATTTTAAATGATATTTTTCATGTTATCATTTTATGTAAGCTTGAAAGGAGAAATTTTTGGTCCTGAAAATATTCTGCAACCTTTTTCATAAGTTGTATTGCACCACATTACTTCTTGCTGCCTGCAGAGGGCTACACTTAGTCAAGCATATTGTCAGAAAAAATCAACAAGGCAGCCAAGGAAGCAAATTACCTGACAAACAATTTTTAACAAATTTCCTGGCATTCCATGACTTTTTCTGAACACTAATGAAAATGCCTAACTTTTCCTAATTTTCCATGACCTTCTAGCTGCATAGGAACCAGGCACATATGACTGAATTGTTAAATATGAACAAAAATGCTACTTTTTTTCAGTTTAATACACCTTTTTTGCTACTGCAAAGTTGTGTGTAGGTAACTAAATAAGAATTCTGTATGTGTATGTATATATATACACATACATACATACGCACACACACACACACACACACACACATAAGTTTCANAATTATTATTTCTATTTATTTAAATGATTTATTTAAAGATAAACTTAGCTAATTAATAAAACAACTGTAATAGAAACCGATTTTAAAAGAAAATTTTCTTTGTAGGATAATACGTAAAAGTATTATATTTTTTTAAAATAATTAAAATATGTGCTATAAAAATTCTTTCGTGAAGAATTTTGATTATATATTTTTTTTTTCTTGAATTGATAATTTAAAAGTGCTTAGAAAAGAGTATGTGCATAAAAGAAAAGTAAACGATCTCCGAAGTCTACTTCTTTCAATTCAGTTGAAGTAAACCTCTTTTTAAGATTAATGTAATTCGTGTGGAGAAGAGAAAAAAATGTGTCAGAAAGTGCATTCGGAATAAACTGGAAATCCCACCTTTCTGGCGATGAGGACAAGTTCTTCTTTCTGTAAGAGGTTCAATCTGATTTACCTTGTTAAACAGAGAATAAAGGCGAGTGGTTTCGTGTGAGGTGCTCGACATGCTATTTAAAATCGAACAACCTGCACGAAAACACTTGTTCTAAACATCTGAAACTCTTCTTTAATAATTTATAAATATAACTTAGATCCGTGCCTAACTTATATAGAAAAAGATTGACGTGAATAAATTTGATAAATTTTTTTATTTTATACTAATTTTTAAAAATTCTAAATAAAATATTTTAGTAAAGTAATATTTTAGTAGTTACTATTCAGTTTCCAAACTAAAGGAAGTAGTTATATATAAATTATATTTAATGTAAGAAAGATTAAATAAATATAGGTTATATTTATTGAAGTTTTAACCTTTTTCGTGTTATAATAAATTGTTTTTTTTTTCAAAAATTATTAGTTGAAAATTCACTTAGTTATTTTTCTATTTGTTAAAAAAAATACATTTATTTTATATATATTATTTTTAGTTTATCGACTCTTTGATTCAAGGATCGGCAATCCGTAGTTCGCGGACCACATAACCTACATAGTTTCTTTTTAAGCTGAATTTAGAGTAATTTATTCATAAAATAAGAATAATATATATTTAATAATAATGTGCAATATTTATTTTTAGTAATAAGTAAAATAATTATGATATTAATAGACCAATTAAAGTAAAACTCTTATTAACTTCCAACTCTTTATTCTTGGTCGTAAATATGATCAAGAATCAAGAGTTGGTTCCATAAATAATCTCAAGTTTAAATGCACTTTAATTTACAGTATTAACCTCCACGTGTTCTACTGTTGTAAATCTTTGAGGTAAACTGTCAGCTAAGTTAACCGGCCGATTTTAGGTGGTGATAATTTACTCTATAGATTAGCGAGGAAACAAGACTGACCAGCTTCAATTCCAATGTGTAGGCTATAACCTTTATTTAGAATATAAACGAAGTTTATCCTAATATTAGCAGAATCTTTTTTAAAAAGATCAGATCCTATAACGTTGTATAGGTATTTCAACATAAAAATCTAGTTTTACGTTACAAAGTTAACTTTTATATAATATAATAGCCTAAATAAAGTACACTACGTTAAAATATTATCTATAGTATCTACCAAATCTACTAATATTTTATACATTTTCGTCTACACTCTAATCCGTTCCAGGCTTTTCCTAACTCACTTTTCGTTCCTCCAATCTCCATTTTGTTTACAGTCATTTCTGGTAACACGTAAGAATTTTCCAGCTAACTGAATGATAACTATCGTGTCAAACTCGTGTAACGAGTGTAATTATTCTTTAGATTAGTGGCAAGATTAAATTTGAATATACCATCATTAGAACAACAGTTTATTTTGCCATTAATGTTAACCGAATAGACTTAGTTTATATAAGTTCATAACAATGGATGAACTCGCCAAAACATCTTTATTTCCAAGTATGGTGGGTCAAGCCCATAATGGGTCCAGGTGATAAAGGATGGGCATATCCGGGACAAATTGCTCATGAAAAATTCTTGGGGTTTTATACCTTTAAAAGTACAATACAAGATTAAGGAACGTAAGACCTATTTGAAATATTATAGACATATTTCAGAGTTTTTGAGCATTGTAGCCTCAAAAACTAGTGTATCTCAGCATTTTTTTGAACTTTGGCCCCTTTCGAGTTTAATATTTTTATGTGGTCTCCCATAATAGTAGCTCATTCTGATAGATTTTTGCATTGCAGATGGCATTATTAATGTTAAATCATGTAATTTTTAACTTTCAAATTCGAAACGTATGTACAGTAGATGCTGTATTATTATATATTATTGTTGTTTTTTAAAACACTTAAGGTTACTTCCACACTCGATTTTACGCCAGTTTCAGAGGCGAACAAATGGTGACACTAAATTGAAGTTTCACGGTATATGCACTCTATTCATACACCTACATGCAAAACTACTTTAGTTTCATTTTTTAATTATGTTTAATATCAATATAATTTAAAAAATAAAATATTTTAAAAATTTAATTTAAAAGTTTTATAACTACAGGGTAAGGTTTTATATTTTATAGCGGAAGGTTTGTTGGTTTAATTAAAACATTGCCAGAGCATGCCAATAAGTCTAAGGAAGTTGCTAAATGTAAGAAGTTTTAGTGATAGAAGGGCATCTAGGCGGCACTTCCGGAATCTCGACAACACGCGCGCTTTGAAAGTTAATCTAGGTGTTGCTGTCTTTAGTTTACAAGATTTCTAACGTCATTTCAGTTCTAGATTAATTTCCTAACATTTTATAGCTTTGTTAAGAGTAATTTAATTATTAAGGTTTAAAAAGTTATATATTGTTGTGTGAATCATTTTTTTCGAAGTTTACATTTGATATTTTGTTGTGTATTGTCGTAATGGCAAAGTTTGGAAAACATCGACAATTTTCTTGGCAAAATGTATTTCGAGAAATTTTTTTCAGTTTTTAGTATCGGAATATACTGAATTTAATTTTGACAAGAGAATTTCATCAGTTTGTATGTTTGCCATAGAGTTTTGTATGCAATCTGCAGATGCAGATTGTATACAAAACGAATGTGATGAAATTATCGAAAGGAACGTGATTCTGTTTCTTTTCGATGTCATAAATACAAGACGAACAGTTCGTCATTTGAAGTAATTTTTAGACGTAAATTTTGGAAAAATTTCTTGAGGAACTACTTTTTTGCCTATTTGTCATCTAATTTGCATAGAATGTACAGTACAATGCATTGAGCGGCACTTTTTTGGCTGTGGGCGTACAGTAAGGTTTATCCAGGAGTGGGACGTGTTTTAGTTTGGAAAGAGTCAGATATTGTACCTTCAGCACTGAAAATAAGTACCAATAAATCTGAAAATGTCAAGAGGAATGTAGACGTATGTATTAAGAATGCGATGGAAAAGGATGAAGTTACGAAAGAATCATCCGAACCACGTTTTTTATCGAATAAATCGGAGAAAAGGAATTAGAAACACATCAACGGTAAGCGAAAGACTTTTTTCTTTAAATGCCGTTGTAGTAAGTAGCTGCACCGGTCGCCATAGGGACTACCTAAGTGCAATTCTACCGTTTTAGCATTTAAACTTCATTTATTAACAAAAATTGTTTATATTTTTTTAAAATGTGTTGGGTAAATCTGAGATGTAGGGGAAGGTGGTGCAAGATGGGGCCATGGGGTACGACGGGGACGTCTGTTTATTCGTGGTTAACGCGCTTTCATCTAGCCGTTATTTGGGGAACTAAATATCAACCTCAAAAGGGATCACGGGACAAGAGAACGTCCGAATCGCTCTCTTTGTTTGGAAGTAAGACAGTTTTCCACGTTTCGGCAATACTTCGTCTAATTTTACGCCCGCTACAAAGTTTCTACAAAATAAATATCATTGTGAACTTTTACATTACCTTCTAGATGAAGATATTATGGTATACTAAGTAACCTTTAAGACTGAAATTGTTTAGTTTTGAAATAAAGTTGACCCGTGTTTGCAGTCAGTATGAAAAGTGCACGTTGGGGCAAGATGGTGGGGGCAAGACGGGGTACCCCATCTTGCCCAAGGTTGGCCACGAATTCTGCCGCTGGCTAGAGGCACCGCAATATAGTGCAGCGAACTAGTTTTAAATTCGTTGTCATTGATAATTCTAAATCATTTTTTCGAATATATAAAATAATAAGTTTAAAAATGATCTTTTTATAGAAAATGAAATATTCCACTTTTAAATCATATCTAACTAATAAATTTATACAGTATATACTCTATTACTTTATTATTTGTTTTTACGTTTTATTTTATTTGCGAAAACACTTTTTTAATTTAAATATTATCTTAACAAGAAATAAAATGTGAAATAACAATCGAAATAAAAATCTTTTTCCACGAAAAAAAATATCGTCTGCTTACAAAATAGCGAAACCGAGCATGCGCGAAGTAACGGTATCGTCTGGTAAAGTAAATACGAGTAAGTTCAAACTTTTATATTTATTTATTCGGAAAATAATAATAAATGTAGCCGCTGTGATAAATGGGCGCATTGTTCTTGTGCCAATATCGAAGAAAACGACAGTTTAACCATTTTAATTTGTTTTTCTTGTATATAAAAATAATAATCCCATCTTACCCCACGGGAGGGGCAAGATGGTGCATTTACGTATAATTTTAAAATATTAAATTTTCTTGTTTTTAAAAACGTTTTTCAAAAATTAAATATTGTATTATATATCACCATATGTTGTATTTGCCGAGAGTAAAAAAATTATTGTTCTCATTGAGGTGGTTGCCATCTTATGTCTTTTCAAACCTTAACGTCCTCATCCTGCCCCTATTAGGTAAAACACTTTTGGATTATTTTAAAAGCTTTCTGTATCAATTAGATAAGCTTTACGTGAACTTGCCTTGAAAACCTTAGATATATCTTGTTAAAAATTTATGTAAATTAATAAAAATAATTATATTATTATTATATTGATATAATTGTACAGTACTCTGAGGAGGGATTTTTGTTCCCGAAATGTACTCCTACGTGAAAACTTTTAATACTTGAAAATAATGGTTTTTTTTTACAAGTTTAACTGCTGTTATATTGAATCATGTCCATACGGTTAACAAGGCTAACTTTATTTCATAGGTAGTTATTCTTTAGTTTAAACGGTAACTAGTATACAATCTGATCTAAATGTTTGATTTTTTTAAAATGATTTTTAAAAGCATTTTATGCAAAGTAAGCAGCTTCAAAAATACTAAACATAAGATTACACTGAACTATCATCTAAAATTATTTCGTTTGTGTTTTACTTAGTTTTGGAAAATTATTGGAATTGAAAAATTTAGGCAACAAGTTTAGTTTTACTATTCAATGGCTCCAAAATAGTCTTTTTTTCCCTCTCCTTCCAAGTTTCTTCGAGGTCTTAAATTCATCAGAAAGATGAAACGCATTTTTGTAATTTCAGAATTTCAAATATTCTTTTGTTATTCTAATTAATATGCAAATGGAATCAGTGCAATAAAAAATAACGGCATATTAAAACATTCGTTTTTTTTTACTGCGGATTACATAGATTTTTCCCCAAACTTCCAGGAAAAAAATCATTACTTTGATAGTATTATACATTTGAAAATAATTGTTTTCAATTATAGAAAAATTATTTTAAACTCTCTTCGAATTATTAGAAAATTTAGTTCAAAATTTGAAAATGAAATGCTATCTTATAAATTCCATTACTTAATCTATATATACAATCGAGACGAGTTGATATAAGTGCAGAGCCCAAACGGTTAGAAGTTGAAAGTTGAAATTTGATACACAGTTAGGGTACGTTACGAGAACGCACACTAAGAAGGGATTTTTCGAAATTTCTCCCCACGGGGGAGAGAACAGGATTAAGGCTTAACACTTCCATCAACAATGGAAGTGTTAAGAGAAAGCGACGTGCAAGACGCAGATGAAGTTTTTTCGTTTTTGCGGGAAATCGAACATATTTTTAGAACCATCTAAAAATTTTCTAATCAGTCCGGAAACAGGGGACCCAATTCTTGCATTCTGTGAAAACGGGTAAGGTTGACTATAACGTAATAATGTTAATCTTCCCTATCGTTACTTTTGCCCGAAGAACGCCGGGCCTACCTGCTAGTAATTTTATATTTGATTATTAGATATAAAACAATGGTATTAATGTTAATTTAGGTGTATTGTCATCAATTTTTTTACTTTCTTACTAAGCGTAACAATGACACAAATAAGACTTTTGAAACAACGTTTAATTTCATGGAGATAAACGATAATTAAAACTAAAATAGATAAAATATAATTCATTTTTTTACTATTTAGTTTGTTTCAAGTATGACTGAATTTTTCTGCCAATACTAAGATTGCCGACCCTCTTAATCCATTAAATTAAATAGAAAAAAAAAATACAATTAAAATTAAATCGAGAGAAAATGTATCGTATTATGCATCTATTTGTATACGGTATTTAAGTATACTGTATTTCCTGGATTAAATCTCGTGGGAGTATTTTTAAAACGTGCAGTACATGCATCCTCCGGAATTTTGGAGGTTGATATTTATTACCTTGTAAAGGTATTACCCACTCGTCTCAGTGGGTAATACTTTAAAAAATATCTATCTTAAATACTTGTACATTTTTGGAACCATAAAAACAGCTTATTGACTGTATTTATAGGTTACAGCTATAACATTTAAAATAATTGGTTTTTTTATAGTTAACCCGATTAGGTTACGTGTCTGTTTCGATGACGTGGTTCTAGTTCAAGCTCACCGTCTGTAGTTATCGGCTAATCAAGGATAATTAGAAAACTAAGTTCTCTACTTATGACGTCGATCGTGACTTTCCACGCTCAATATTCGACAAAATTTATAATTTTATTTCAAAAAATGCTCCTGTAAACATTAGAGTAGAAAGTGCTGTTCCACTGTAGACAATCTGAAGACGTAGAATTTAGGTTAAATTTATTACCTGTCACTCTGAACTACATTATCCTGTACGTTGCAATAATTCAACATGTTTTCCATAGTTTTCAACCCGGGTTATTTTTAACAGCAGCTTTATTCCCCGGATTTTATAGGAGATCAGAGTTTAATCGAGGAAATACTGTATATAATTAAATGATATATTTGAAGACTTACCTTGAATGCGGATCGACATAAGAAATTCTCTTTAACTGGCAACAATCTAAATGATTTCATTCAAATATTTAATTAAAAGAAAAATTATTTGAGAGTAGTAACAATAACAACTTACTTTGCCATTTCGCTTAATTGTAATTTACCGTCTTTGTTGCTGTCGAAGATGTTTAGCTGAGAATAAAATAATTATTTAAATAAATATCCCTCGTAAATATATTTTTCGAATGGGAATATCGAAAAATAACATCTTCTAGCAATATAATATCGTGAATATTGTACAATATGTCACTACGAATGTGAGATATTTAAAGATGTTTTTAGAATTAGCATATAAATTCGATTATCTTTTATAAACAGAATATATATTGTTAGTTCTAAAATTCTGAATTTAATTTTAATAAAATTTATTCATTGTATTCAGTAAAAGATTTTATTAATAAAAATAAATTATATTTTGTAGATGTAAAGATTCAGTTGTTACAATTTTCATATATTTTTTCCTCTTGTAAAATTAGAGTTTTTGCTATTTTAAATATATTATTTAAGAATTTCTTATAATAGAAAATTAATAATTTTTTCGAAATATATATAACACATTTTTAACAAAAAACACTTTTCTAAGACGGCTCATTTATATTAATTTGCCTTTTCTAGAGATAAACAAAGTAATTTCGTTGAAATCACTTATACATTTATCATAAGAAAATGAAAATTCTTATTTAGTTTTTAATTAAATACACAAATGTATTTTAATTAAATTTTATTTTTTAATTTTTAGATAAGTTAATATTGACTTTAATGATTATGAATAATTTCATTATTAATAAATACAAATTTCGAAATAATTTAATTTTATTAAAAATTAATTAGAATATTTAAATTGATAATTTTGTTTGTTTTTTATTAAATGCTAAATGTTAATCAAAGATTAAAAATCAATTTATTTAGTAAAAATATTTTTAATTAACTTGCGTATTAATAAATTAATCTTAAACATATATTTAATTATATTAACTCTTTAATAAATTATATTATACGCATTTGGAAGTATTCAATATTCTAAATTTAGGTTTACTTAAACAAGATTAAATCAGGGTTTTACCTAATTATGTTCTGACCCTGATTTAAATCGACAGACAAATGGGTAAAGCATCAGCCTATTATTTTTGGGGTTTCTGGATCGAATCCATGGGGTTGAAATACACTCGAAATGTTTTATGGACGGTCTTTCTCGGATATTTCAGAGCCCTGTCCCTCAATTCCTGACCTATCCTATTCTGGGCCTGGCCAAATCCACGATGAGTATGAAAAACTTGCCTTATTGTACCCACAGGGAGGAGATTTTGAAAAAATCCTAACTAGAATCCTGAAGAATAATGAATTATTCTTCTAATACAGTGTTTTTTCAACCTTTTGGTCGCGACCCCCATGGGGTCGCGAGTAAAAGAAAAAGACAAGTGTTTGTAGGTGCTACACTACATTAAAAAAACTACAATTTCAACGAGAATTACGGCCCACACCAGGAAATGATAGCCGGAAAAAGTGTCGAGCTGATTTGCAAAAAGAAATAAAAAGTGTAAAATTAGAAGCTGAAAATTCTGATCCCTAAAAAGAAAAAAAAGGTCAACAGCTCCCCATGCCCAACGTTATAATTAAAGGAAGTTTCATACTGCATGTGTGTTAGGTTATTGTCGATTCTTCTGAAATTTTCACTTTAATCAACAATAATTTGTCTCAACAGAAAGAAAATTAAATATACAGTTTTTAAAAACACTAATATAGTTTTAATATGGCCCTAGGGGGTCGCCAGAATTTTTTAACTTGTAAAGGGGTCGCGTATTCAAGAAGGTTGAAAAACACTGTTCTAATAGATTATTATAAAAGGAAAAATAATCATCCTCAGAGTAGAATAACATAAATGCCAAAAAGTAATACTGTGTATTTATTTTTATTGATGGTTAGATATGAATTCATCAACACCAATACAATTTGATGAATTCTATTCAACTATTTTATACAGTATATTCGTGTGTGTGTATTATAGAACAATTATATAAATTTAATTGATCTAAATAAAAATCAAAAATAATTTATAAGATTTTTAAAAATGTCCTTTTTGTTTTGAATTTATATTTAGGCTATATAAGAATTAAGCATTAAATAATTCTATTATAAGCTGATGCATAGTCATAATTTCATACAATATAAAAGCTAAAACAGTTTCACATTATTTTCCTCTCTCATTTTTCTGTCACTTTCTTATATAAAATTAATATTTCATTGAATTTACACTAAGTAGATATTTTCCTATTAGTAAATGATAGTTTAATATTTATACTTAATTCGACAGAAAATTCGATTTTTATTTCTTTTAATAATTATACCCAAGAGTTATTTTGATCAATATCGAATGGGCATTATCGACTGTAGAGAGATCGAAAAAACGTTTTAGAAAAAATAAAATTCTCAGTTTACTCCTAAATAATATATAATATATAGAGCCATATCCAACCTAAAAGGTTATTGAAAACTTGATACTAACCAAAGTATCCGTGTATTCGATCAATTTGTCTTCTTCGATGCTTTCTTTTTTCGCTTCCTTCAATAAATCTTTCAAGAAGTTCTGAAAGGAGACATTTTATTTACCTTTTTTTTCTATACATATTATTAATCTGAAAGTATTATTTTTGTAATATATTCACGGATTTTACCTTCAATTCATCCGCCTCGATGAACCCGCTTCCGTCGGTGTCGTATTCTCGCCATATCTAAATAAAATTGTTTGATTTAAGACATTTGAGCGAAAATATATTGAATATAAGAATTACAAGACGTTTGATTCTTCTTTACAAAATATATTTCAGATATACTGCATCCATATTTAATAATATTGATTCATCCTACGAGTTTTTTTATGTATTAAAAAATATGAAATTTTAAACTAAAAATCTTTGCGTATAGAAAATTAAATTATAATACGTGTTTTTGATAAAAATTATTATTTCAATGTAAAATTTTTAAAAGTAAGTAATGGTTACTATTACAAGGAAGTAAAGATTAAAAACATACAAAATACATTTTAAAAATCCAACAACGAGTTGATTAACATTCCCGGCAAAATTTAAAATTTTGATGGTGCCATCTGTTAGGCTATATTTTAAAAACTTTTATATTTTTAATTATTATATTAATAAAATGGCAAAGTTTAATTTTGAAGGTAGGGATGAGTTTTATAAAAAATTGTAAATGCTAATAATGAGTGAAATCATTAAGTCCGACATACGACCTCCTCTATCGCCCCACCCCATCGACCTTTAATCACTAAAATTTAATAATATAATCTCCCTAATATATAAACTTCCCTGCAAAATTCTCCCTAATATATAAACTTCTCCCTAGCTGTCAATCTCCCTAATATATAAACTTCCCTGCAAAATTTCAGAAATTTTCGTCAAAAAGCATAGGAGTTATTACGCTTCAAATTGGGTAAAGAAAATCGTGCCTCCCCACACAGAAAAATCCTCGAATTTTTTTGCATTTCTCAACGTTTTAAGGTTCCGAGTCCAAAAAATGTAAATAATAGAGGGGATCATTTTTTGACCGATCGCTATACTTTCTCTCTGTTATACAGTATATAACATAGTCGAGAAAGTAATAAATTGGCAAAAAGTATAAACAAAATTTTAAATCAAACTATAAAAAATGTAATAATGCAACTATAGTATGTTTCTTTTACTGGGACAAGAATGCAAATTTCCTTTCCGTATTTTTTTCAGAAACAATAAACTTGCAAAAAGAATTCAATGCATCGGGACTCTTACTTGTAAATATAGTTGTCATGGAAACATCGATGCATCCAGTTTCTTTATCATGGAGAATAAGGAAAAAAATTTGCCATATAAAAATATTGCAACAAGTACGATCAAACTATTCGTATCAATCAGTAAATTTCAACGAAATTTGCGATTTTCTTTATACACACAATCGTGTAATTCCAATCGTTTGCAACAATTGGAATTGTAATTGCATCTTAAATTGGTCTGTCTAACAATTTCGAGAAAATTGTTTCCAGTTTCGAAGTTGTTACTCTGTAGATTTAAATCTTTATTTTTAAAGAAAAGGTCTATAAAAGTCCAAACTAAGCTATTGAAACTTTATATTAAGTGCCTTTTTCTATCGATTCAGCATAAAATACGGCATTGTGCGTTGACAAGAATGTAAATAACGTCTAAAAGCAAAACCGTAAAAAGAATAAAAGATGAAAACTTAACTGTTTGGGCCTATGAAAATGTTATAATAAAAAATGTCAGTAATATCAAACGTTTTAAAATACCTTACAACATATATTTTGACTTCTATTTATGACTTAACACTTAGAATATTTCCTTTGCGAAATACTACGTACAAATATATTATTAAATAATTCTTGTAATTTATGTAAATTATTTTATATAAAAATAAGTTATATTAAATTCCAATTTTATATTTATATCTTAAAAACAGTTAAATAAATGCGGCATGTTTAAATATATAAATTTTATTGATATTTATTAGATAAATATTTGATTTTAGAATTTTATAATAATTAATTTTCTTACAATGAATTTTTTATTATTAGATTACATTATAACAGATGATATTATTTTTAATAATTGAATACTAAATTTATTCAATATTCATAATTAATATCAATTTAATAAAACAAAAATTTATTTATTCATCAATTTAAAGTTTCTTTCTTATAAAAATACATTTTTTCTTTAGGACAATAAAAAATTTCATAGATCATTAAACGTTTTATTCCTGTAATAATGAAGCATTTGAATTCATAATTGTTTTTCTTCAAGATTTACTGACACAAAAATTCATAAATTAAGTCCTTTTTAATTTTGAAAATAATAAAAAATAATAATAATAATAATAATTGAATTTATCCATAACTAATGGTTTCGAATCATTAACCGCGAAAACATTAAAGAAAAAATTCTGCAGATCAAACAAAATATTAATTTTGATCTGTAAGAAAGTCAATGAAACGGAGCACATTATACAGTAAAACCTGTCCAAAACGGAAACTAAATAGAAAGGAAACCTGTATAAACAGAAAAAAAATTCTTCGGAATTGAACGATTTTCTATGTTAAACGAATAATGTCGAGATTAAGGACAGACAGTGGAAATTTATAGGTTACAATTTTTTTAAATTGCAGTTGAAAAAGAACCTGTTTAAAGCGGAAAAATTCGGTACAATGCGATTCCGGTTTACACAGGTTTTACTGTTAAATAAAGTTAAATATAACCAATTTTTTTTCAAAAATATAATAAAATTTTAAAAGAACGAATTGTTTTTAAACAAAAATTTATAAAGGTAGAATATTTTATATGATTATTTAAATATGTATAGCGAAACAAAAGATATAGCTTTAATATAAAACTAGACTGTAAAAAAACTAAAACAAATAATATCTTGAAGGTAGATTCAGTCAATATACGTCATTTCTATATAAGAAGTGATTCTACTTCAGTATGAATTCTCCTGTGCATTGCAGAACGTTCAAAAGATGTTTCTCTCTCTTCTCAATAACGATATACTTTTAACAATCGAAAACGTAATTTAAAAATTTATTTCAGAATCTTTCTCTTTTATTTTAAATCATTCTTAAAAATAAGTAATTAAAAAAATATATTCTTTATAGTGAAATAACACACGTAATTTGGAGAAGAGAAATCGATAGACTAGAAATTTACGAATAACATTACCATTACAAACTGCATATAAGTAGAATAATATTGAAAGGGTCGACCTCGTTAAAAATCGGTAGCCTCCAGCTGTGGAGACATGAGCTTTTTCTTTAATATTCTTTTCCTGTTCTTCAGCTGAGTTTGAGTATGAGCTGCAGCTGAAAATATCTGTCAACAATGTCGTCTTCCAATCTATCCAGACCAGTGAGCTCTGTCGATTTGAGATTATCGAAACGTGCTCTCACTTTTGAAATTTTTGACGCTCTTTCAGTCAAAAATCCGATGTGTATCTTTGAAAAACTGTTTTTTTTTCTTTTTTTAATAATTTTGATTTTCGATAGAGATGCACCGTCCTTCAGTCGAGATCTTTCATCAATATCCCTTCTGAATAATTGACTGCTAAAGAATCTTTATCTCTTCAATACATCAAGTTTGACTTTAAATTCCCAAGCTTAGAATTAATGATTTGTGAAGACAAAATAGTTAAGTTTATCCAACGATTTTTTTAAGAATTAAAATTTTAGTTAGAAATTCAGTATGAATAACTCAATACACGCCGATAATTCGGAGAAAAAAATTAACTTAATTTTTATTTTAATGACATTTAAATTTAGAGTAAAATTAGCTTACGTTAAAATTCTAATTTTTTTAATTAAAAATTATATAATTATTTAAAGATGATATTGCAGNACATTATATATATAATTATTGACTATTTATTTTCAATTAAAAAAAAAATATATATATTATATACAGTTTAATATCGAAATTTTTCGAAAACGATATCCGTAGAACATTTACTACCAATCTCTTCTTATGACAAGAATGCTTTTCTTATATGCACGCCTCACGCGATTGTCTGTAATAGAGAACTATAAAACGTATTGTGATTATTTCGGTTTTATATTTGTTTTTAGTCGAAAACAATGCTTTTAGCTATAACTTTATAATTAAAGTATTTAGCTGTAACTATATTTTAATAAATGACTATCATTTTCTCACTGTCTTGTATTCAGATTGCATTCTTGCTCATCCTCAAAGAGCACTCGTACGTTATTCTCGTGATTTTGCATGTTTTCTAGTTAATGGTAATTAAATTTTTCCTCTACACTAAAGCGTGAAATTTTGTCTCCTCTTAATTACTAAAGAATTGTAATTTATTCCACATTTACTCGAATTTTATTTTCTATTCTGCATTCAACAGTTGTATTAATTTGTTTACAAAGAAATTCGATTTTTAGACACCAGGTTGACATTTTAATGAAGGAAACAAATCTAATTGAAAGAATTGGCACTATATCAAGTTGAATGTCTTAAAGAAACAAACTATTCTAATTGAAAATGGTAATTAAACGTTGATAGATGAGCTCTAATTCATGCTAAATTGCCGAAATAAAATAGACATTATACTATATTCTGTTACAAAAACAAATACTCAACTTGAATTAACCTTTTACACTATAATTTTTGATATAATATATAACTAAAACTTAATAAAATAACTAAAATTTTTAAATACCATCATGAAGTTAAGAAAAATTATCCAAATTTTCTTTTAAAAAAAGACGACGTTTTTTTAAAAATATTAACCTTAACCGAGGTAACATTTCAATCTTGATTTCTTTCCCGTATTTCTTTAAAGCAATTTGGAGAGATTTTGATATTTTAATCGATAAATTTAATCGTCCATAGAAATATTCAACTAAAAGTAAATGGCATTCTTTTGAGCCTTCAAACGAAAGAGATTTCAATCATTTGAACATTTTAAAATACGCTTATCAAAAGAAGATATATGGTGTAATAAATGTAACTAAAGAAAAACTTCAATCTAAGATTTCAGTAAAAAAAATAATCATTAAAATGAGTTCTACTTCAATTTATTCAGAGTAGAATCAAATGTAAGATAGATAGAAACCCATTTCATAATCATCTAAATTCCTTTTTACGATGATAGCTTTCCTGGAATAAGCTCAACATTTTGTTTTTGTTCTGTATAAATGCTTAAAATTTAACAGTTTTATTTGTAATGTTTTAAATTATATTTAAAGTTCACATTCGTAAATATTAAGTTTTATAACCATAGTTTAATTAGATTTATTTATATAAACTCCATTAACTTTGACGTGTAATAAAATATTTAGTAATTATTAAGACAAAAATGAAGCACTTGCGATTGATTTTCGTTAAATCACACGATATTGTCACCAACCTAATATATTTCTTGTAAATTAATTTTCATTACAAAAATTTCCGTTTATCACGTCATTTTTATAATTGTTAAATATAAAATTACAATGTAATTAATATACAACAAAATACAATGTAATTATTTTGACAAATGAGAAAAGAAATAAAGTTAAATAATAAATATAAGTAGCTCTGCATTACACATAAAACACAGTACATAAATTTAAACAGAATACCGAATTTAAACAGAAGCTTAAAAAATTTACAGCTTAGTTTTACAATTAAATTTATTATTTACTAGAGGGGAAACCCTTCTATGTTGTAAGTTAAAGCCACAACAAATCTAAATCCAGTCATGGTTTAAATGTTTTACAGAAGATTTGTTAGAGATATATTTGAGGCGGAGAGTTAGCGAAGCCTCTTCTATGTGGCTTATAGAATTGAGTTCGTTCTTATAATTTGATGGGCCGATTTTAATAAAATTTTGCTATTTTGATTAATTGCGATGAAGAATACAAAAATGTAATTAAAAAATTGGGATCTACGGCTTCGTTTCGAGATACAGTGGCGTCAAAATGGCGATATCCCAGTTCCCTGACGGAAAATTGGCGCAAAATCTAACAAAACTCAACTACAAAGCAATCGACGTCCATTGCTTTGTACTTAGATCGCCTCTTCATGGCGGCAAGTACAAGGATCTCCTCTATCTTTCAGGCTGCTCCTCAGTTCTATCGCGATACGACAAACTCGCGCGATATCCTAGTGTTAATTTAGCAATTATTTAAATATTAAAGTAAATGTATATCTACGTCTTTTATTGTGTAATTCTGTAACCAATTATTTTTAAATATTAATATCTGTAAAAAACTTTCATTGACGTTTTTAAAGATATTTATATGTTTAATAGTCTAACGAGACGTTCAGACGTTAGTTATTTGTAATATTAAATGAATACATTACTAATTTTCATGTAATTTAGAATAAATTAAAGAAGTGTCTACTTAAAAAGTTGGAATAAAAAATTAATTTTTATTATTGAACAAATTTTAAAATGCTGCATATTAAAGAAACGAAGTTCGTAATGAGAGAAAATGATGAAAATTTGTTATAAAAGAACTTATATAAGAAAATAAAATACTGTAGTTCATTGAAATAGCAGACAAAAGGACCAAAAAACAATTTCTTTTTGTATGGTTTACTGTTTCGTGTTCTCAAACACAATGCAGAAAAAATAAAGAAAAAACACAATTGGATAAATGGAAAACCAGGCAAAATAATTGGGATTATATCTGATTTAAAAAAACAGAGAGAGAAATTTAACTCGAATTTCTCCCCTATTCGATAGTCATTACATTTTACTTAATAGCAAATTGAAAGCAAAGTCATTATTGCTTTCATTAATAATAATAATAATAATGTTTTCACACGCAAGCGAAATTCAATCTTTCATTTGTATAAGCAAGTTTTAATTTATAAATTGTCATAAATCATTCACGTGATTTTAAAGTTTCTATCTAATTAAAAAAAATATTTAGATGACGAATTACAATTAATTCATTGTATCAGAAACAGCTGTCAACATTAATCTATCATTCTACAGAACAATTTAGTTTAATTTTGATTTACTTATTAAATGAGAATAAATAAAATTAAGTTCATTAAACAATTCCTAGATTATTCTCTCCAATAATTGAACTTGAGTAAATGAAACTACTGTTTTGATATGCATTGATTTTAATGCATTTAACTATGTTTTAATCATTGAAACTAATACATTAATTACATAAAATATAACCCTTACCTTCATAAATTCCACACTCGATTCAAGCGGGTTATCGAAACGAAATAGCAACAGAAAACTCTCTTCTAAAGGTAGAAGTTGTGCAAGCTGTTAGAGGAGAGAATTGTCAATTTTATTATTTTCAACTTTTATATAAATATTTACATTATAAATGAGCAATAAAAATTGTATTAATAACATTTTAGACACCTTTTATTACTTTATTTACAGTTCTACGCCTCGTAAAATTTACATGCTAATTAAATGATCAACTAAACAACCTGAATGACTGAAAAGGTTATGTTAATAGCATCTTTCATTCGGTTATATTAAGTTATAAATAACTCACTGGAAAATAATATCTAAAGTATGTCCTATGTACTTTTTTTTCTTCGTTAGATAATAAAAGCTATAAAACTTTAAACAAGTTTTTAAACCTGCTTTTTTAGAAATTATTCCTTGTAATTTTTATCTTCATAAATTCTATAATAGCTTTATATTAAATATTCAAAAGATATATATTTTTGAAAAAAAATAAATATTAAGCCATACATCATTTTCATAAAAATTAAATTCTGTTTTATGTAGAATAACTGAATAGCAGTATTACTGCACTAAATAATTTTTTTCTTTATATTTTTTTCAGCTAGATAAAATACCTGAGATGAAGGTATGATTTACAGCGTAAAAAATAGCTTTATCATTGTTTCTTCTTATAGGTTATATGCTTTTTACAGATAGGCTCCTTTCCAAAATTAAGATAAATTTAAAGTATTGCCATTTATTGAATGGTTATATATCAGAATGGGTTATATATCAAAGATATAATAAAAAGAAGTGCAAGTTTATATTACCTCTGGTCCTACATCAGCAGTGTTAACGCTCGATACAAATTCTTTGAGAAAATTATCCAATTCTCTGCCTTCTATATATCCATTACCTAAATAAATAAAAAAATAACATTTCTAAAATATTCTAAATTAAGAAATATTCCATTCATGTAAGTTACGGATAATATAATTTCATAAATTCAATTAAGTATATTATTAAGTACCTTTTAGAATAGCACAATATATATATAAAGAAAAATACCTTATTACGCTCGAGTTCTCAATATAAATATTTTATTTAAAATAGAAACCTGTAGCTAATAGTATTTAAATTTAATTAAACATGGACACTATATCTTAATTAAGGAAATTCATCGATCTATCTCTTAATAGATTGAATTGTTTTTTTTTTTCCTTTCTTTTCTTTCTGTTCTATTTTTGTTACGACTGAATAAAAGTCTCTTGTTAATTTATGTTAATATAAAACTTACTTATAATTGTTTTCAATCTGCATAAAAGTCTAATTACCGAGCTTAATTTAAAGTTCCAACTTTCGTGAGTGAAAATGATGATGATAATAAGCCATATGAAACCCTTCGTAGATGGTTTGTCTCTCTAACAAAATCTCTTTTGGTACAATATGACTAGTTGGTCATTAAAAGCGAAGTTAGAACTCGTTTCACAAAAGTTGTTTAATCTGCAAACCAATTAACACAACGCATTTCGAAAAGAATCATAAAACAAAATTTTTTTTATTTTAAAAGTATTTATTTTTTAGTTATGTCTCCAGAAATAAATTTTACATAAGGTTTAAATCATTTTTTAACTTGTCATAAATTAAACTATATTTTATAGAATAAAAGTGAAATTAATTATATTTTAAGAAGATAAAAAAGTGATTTTTAAAAATAACCAATCAAAGCAAAAATTGATTTAACAAAACCGCCTTTATCAATCAACTCTCTGATTAATTGGTTGATATGAATGTGCGTCACAATAAGTAAATAGCTCTAATTGGCTTAATGATTTTTTAATCTGTTTCAAATTGACCATTCAGCGTAAGAACTAATTAATATTTTTCCAACATTTTAAAACTATTTTACGCTGATTGGTTATTAAAATTTTTTTATTTTTATATTCGAATATTTAATTGGTTTACTGGTTTCAAATAGTTGCAAACTCAATTTAGTTTTTTTTTTAAACAAATCTAATTCGCTAATTAATAAAAGTTTAATTTTAATTAAATTATTTCGCAATTGATTTTAAATTTTCAGCAAATTAATAAATAATTATAATTACGATTAAACAATTTTATGACCAATTAAAATATCTTTAATTTAATTCATTTATAAATGAATTTTTAAATGTAATTATAATTAAAATAGTTTTATGATGGATTTAACGATTTTAATTGAGATTATATAATTTGTCAATTTAAAGTCAATTTAAAAATTAAAAATTATCAAGACATAATCAAAAAGGTTCATATATTGAATATTAATGAGATTCTTAATCGATGATAAAGAATAATTTTTTTTTTAATTTTTGAATATCAAGTTAAATTATAAAATATTCATTTTTATTATTTATTAATTGTTTAGACTATATATTAATTTTTAAAACCTCGGACAATATATTTACAAATTGTATGAACTTAAATTGTAGACAGTGCCACAAGACATTGCAGAATTACGAAAATTTCGGACAGGCCCTTATTTATAGCATTAGGAAGAATGGATTCATATTTGTAAATAGTTTAGACCTCATGGCACTTATTTCAGGCCCTATTTGCACATTTATAAATTTAAAGTCTATAAAAAATAGTACCAGAATAAAATTCTTAAAATATAAGGTTATAACATTGAAAAAATTAATTTTTTTTTATTCTTGCTTGGCTTAATATATGGTGATAACTAGAATATATTACTTTAATATATGCTTATACAGTTGACCCCCCTATAACACTTTTAATAATTCCATGTTATATGAATTCCATGTTGTACGAGTCACTTAGATTTTACAAATACGTGTGCCGTTCACAGCCCGGCTGACGTATTTGTAAAATCTAAGTGACTCGTATAACATGGAATTCATATAAAACGAAATAATCAACAGTGTTATAGGGAGGGGTCGACTGTATATAATTCTCATCTATTATTATTATTTTAATATTTATGATATGCCATTTAAAAAATTTTTTGCATTATTCGTTCTTAGATTATTTTGATTTATTCTATCGCATAAGCGAGTAAACATTCGAAAAGAAGAATAAAAAAAATTTTTAACGCTGTCGTTAATAAAAGACACTTTACTTGTTTAAACATCTGTACGAAAATTAATACTATTTATGAAAGGAAATGAAATAAAAAAAGCTGTTCTTTGGTCGAATGAATTTAGTTCTATAACAGAACATTTTTATCGTTTGCAAATAACGAATTGAATTTTCTTTTTGTAATTTCATAAAGGGAAAAAAAGTAGTAATGAAGAAGAAACAAGATATTTTATTGGATTGTTTCTCTGTTTTTCCTCGAGACATAATTAGTTTTGATGAAATTTAGACCCGATAAATACATTACCTGACAGAACAATAAATTGTGTGATATTATTTAAGATACTAGATAAAATTATTAACTATTCAAATAAGCTGATTTTTTAAATATATATATATAATTTTTTTATTTAAAATAAATAACCCTAATTTTAAAAAATCCCTGCTAAAATCTATTTTAATTTAAATTTATCAATTTTCAGTGTTAATAAAATTTATTAAAATATTCAAGAATATTTATATCGCTTTTAAATAATTATCTAAATAAATAAATTTATTATAAAATTTTAATTAAAATGAATAAATCATTAAATTTAAGAATTTAATAAGCTGTTTATCAGCCACTCTTCTAACTGTTTAAATTTTCTTCGCTGATTAATTTTAAACTTAGAACTTTCATCGCCCGTAATGAAAACAGGACTTATCTGTCATAATTTGTTTTCTATAATATAATAATAATTAAAATAAAACCGTAATTTAGATTAATCAATCATAAAATACAAAAATTTAGAAAACTATATGTTTCATTTATATAAGTTAATGATTTCAGTGGGATTATATGGAGAACGTTTATTTCTTTAATGCATCTACTCATTAGAGAAAGGTGCAGGAATCAATAAAGAAGGATTAGGCCAACTCTGTCCTAAGGATATTCGATGAGAAAATGGAAGAATGCATTCAAATAACCATCTTACAAAATAAATCTTTTTTTTTAATACAAAGCAATCTTTATTATAATTAGATTTATCAATCAATACAGAAAAGGGAAAAAAATTATTTAATTATTCCTAATTCAANATTCGAATAAAGTTCATAATTAATAATTCAATGAAATTTACTCATTAGAAAGAATTTATTAAGATAAATTCTAGAACATAATATAAAGAATTTTACTTTCCTTAATTACTAATCACTATTATGATTAAAATTATCTTTTAAATGTAGAAAATAACTCGAATAAAACAGTTTTTTAAATAAAATGTGTGCATGAATATTTTTTAAAAGCTGTAATTTCATTTATAAAATGCATTTCAATCCTGCTTAAGTACTGTAACTGTTCTAAGAAAATATCGATTAAACTTTTCTTAGACACGATATTATATGAAGAGGTAAAGAAGAATAAAAATAAGCAAAAAATTTAACAGAATGGTAACAATTTCCAATTATTTAAAACATTTAAATGATGTTATTTAAATCAATGTATTTTTTTCTTTTAATTCTTCATTTTCTTTGAAGCAATTATTTTATGCTTTAAAAATACACTACTACATCCAAAATTCTGAAGAATTAGACAAAATATTTTTTATAAAATTTACATATAACTCAAGGTAACTAACTATCCGTGTTGTTTTCTTACAATATAGAATATAAATTGTAAATATATATATATATATATATATATGGATGATCTTGTTATTTTTTGCCAAATCCAAATTTTAGAAAACATATCATCTGATATAGATTTTTGGATCGATATCCATCACTTAGATTTATTCTAGAAATTATTTTCAGATCTATCAGTTTATCTTAAATGTCGTAAAGCCGTTTAATTTTGTTGTTGTTCTTACAAAATAGTCATGTAACCTGACTTATTATCTTTAAATTCATTTTTTAAAAATATATGAATAATTTATATATTCTAATTCTATTTTATAAGCATTATAGTCTGAGAAAAATCGTGTTTTAAATTTTATATAGGCTACATATAATATAGAAAAATCAAATTAAAATTAATTTAAAATATATTTTTTAATATTATCCTATTAAATTATTTGACTTCCATTCTATTATGTATAAAACGGTATTTGCAATTTTGAAATCCGATACCGAACTTCTAACTCAAAAGTATTTTTAAAAATATAATATAAACATGAAAAAAATTAAAGTTAATTAACTCTAATGCATTAAATTTAATTAATAAATTATGTAAAATTTATATTAAAATATGCATTTGATTTTTAGTATGTAATCTAATTATGCACGAAATATTATTGTATAACTTTTAATTTATTTTAATAATTATCTAAATTTGCTTATTTAATAAAATTAAGTAGCTCACGTTCTTTTTACTCAATACCAAATTATGAAAAAATTTATCCAATTTTCCAAAAGTATTAGCGTAAAATTATTATTATTATATTCAAAATTAAGTATATAAGTATTAAAAGTTTGTATATAAATGTAAAAAATTAGTATATAAAATGAATATACTAACCTCTCGAATTTCGATTTTCCCATCTTTATTATCGTCGTAAGCTTCCATGAAACATTCCTTTAATTCTTCTAACATTGATTCTGAAACAACCTGAAAATAAAAACAAATTGAACCGACGAAAAATAATAATAAAAATATATTATTCGTTTCAAATATTTCACTTTTAAATCAATAAATATTGATTTTTGTGTGGATATTCGATCATATCTTTAAGGGTTGGCCTATAGTGCTTCCCATAAAATATGTAGTCTAATCCGCCCACAAAATATGATTTATTAGCATATTTTGCTCATATTTAAGATTAGTTTTCTACTGTAAAGAAGTCGTGAGTAAATTGAACACTTCATCAAAGTTTTCCTCTTGGATATTTATCAAAACTGATAAAAATTTTGAAAGTTTTAGATCCTAGATTTTAAAAATATTTTATAAATTTGAGAGTTAATTTTCGAGATGAATTTAACTGGTAAGGAAATAATACATTTTATTTATAAAATGTATACAAAATATTTTGAATTTATTGAGTTAATTCATATGAAAATAAGTGCTCATCATAATCCAAGACAACATTATACCACTCGATTGTAACCTGCATGATTAAGGAAAATTCAACTAAATAAAAATTATATAAAATTTGAAAAACATTAATAAAAAATATATATATTATATACAGTTTAATATCGAAATTTTTCGAAAACGATATCCGTAGAACATTTACTACCAATCTCTTCTTATGACAAGAATGCTTTTCTTATATGCACGCCTCACGCGATTGTCTGTAATAGAGAACTATAAAACGTATTGTGATTATTTCGGTTTTATATTTGTTTTTAGTCGAAAACAATGCTTTTAGCTATAACTTTATAATTAAAGTATTTAGCTGTAACTATATTTTAATAAATGACTATCATTTTCTCACTGTCTTGTATTCAGATTGCATTCTTGCTCATCCTCAAAGAGCACTCGTACGTTATTCTCGTGATTTTGCATGTTTTCTAGTTAATGGTAATTAAATTTTTCCTCTACACTAAAGCGTGAAATTTTGTCTCCTCTTAATTACTAAAGAATTGTAATTTATTCCACATTTACTCGAATTTTATTTTCTATTCTGCATTCAACAGTTGTATTAATTTGTTTACAAAGAAATTCGATTTTTANACAGTTGAACTATATAATTTTTTAGTACGAACAAATAGCTTCTATAAAGTGCATTTAAAAATTCATTAAACTCGTTTAATCGCATGATTTAACACAATTAATCATGCAATTTTATCATAAATTCCAAAAATTGTTTATTCCCTGAATATATTCGTTTCCATAATAAAAAATAATGCAAAAATACGATAAAATTTCATAATCTGAACTAAAAAAGATAATGCTAATTCAGTGATACTGTTGACAGTTTTACAAAAAGTTTAAGTTAAAAAATTTGAATTTAATTATTTTATTACTTTAGGGTTTATACATAAAAGTTCGTTTAATTTACTCGTAAGAAAAATTTAAATTATCTAAAGTATTAATAATTGAGGTTTTTTATTAAGGAGTTGAAACTAGCCATTTTGCATACGACCATTATGGCCTTCTCTATGAATCATCTACTTTAACTGAACGGTATTTAATCAGCTTTACTGTTACTGTTTATCTAGACAGTTTATACTCTACGAATTCGTTAAAAGTTGGGTTTATAAATTAAATTTCACTTTTTGAATTTCTTTGAAGATGATAATCAAATCCTGAAGATGTTAACATCCCAGAAAGATGAATTGTTCGAGTTTAAATTTGCCTAAATGAATCTCGATTTTAACCCGTGATAATACTTGTTTATATTTGATATTCGATTCAATAAACACGATTTAAATTTAAATTAATTATAATGTTAAAGTTGCGAATGTCTAATGAATAGTTAATTTAAGTTAATGAATGATAATATAAAGTGGCCATAGTTCATTGATGCCCTGAAGCGTAATGGCCCTGTTGATATTCCCGCTATCATCCCATAATTTACAATAAATAGTTTATCATAATGATAATTTTCATTAGTCTATATACAAATTAAGACACTTGTGTAAATGTTAGTTTGTTGATTCAAATAGTTTCTAGAGAAGTATTGAAACAACATTTAATTTATTAGGACTCCTATTCGTAGTATATAGATCAAGAGTAATCAAGTTTTATTGGTCAAGAAAAGACCTAAAATCTATAAATTTTAGAACTTTTTACGATTTAAAAATGTTATACGACATTTTCGCTGCAAAAAAAAAATAAAAAAAAAATTGAAATTAGCAGAGTTAAACCTATTGCAATATTCCTAAAGTTCGAGTCTTAATTAATGCATTGTTTAACCTTTAATATTTCAGTAGTTGTTGCCCTCTTGTTTAGGTTTTATACCAATTCGTGTACGTTAATACTTCGTTATTTGTTTGGTCATAAAGCTTTTCTTAATTAATCATTCATTATTCTTCTTAGAATTAAGTTTTATTTCAGAATTCTTAACTTTAATATTTTATTTAATCATAGATTTTTGTACTAGTTCTTTTAATTTAATACTTTACTATTTTTGTTTAGTGTTTCTCAATTATAACTCACGTTTATATATTTTCATTAGAGTTTATCGTTATTGTTCGCTGAATAGAAAAGTATTTGAAGCTATTTTACTCTATTTATAATGCATTTTGTTAGTCTAAACAGTTTATATTTTTGCAATGTTAAATATTTTAACAGCGTAATATATTATTTATTGGCCTATAGTATTATTTTCCAGCCATTTTTAGTTACCGCCTTTTAGCAGTCAGATCGTGACATTACTCAGAAATATAGTTTGTAATTCCTTCGTGTTCACGAATCATTAATTGAAACCATTGTTGTAGTGCAGATATTAAAGTCTAAATCTTTTATTTTAATAATTACGTTTAATTAAACTATTTTCTACCTACAAAATTCAAATTTCGTTTATCTGGCATAAAAATAAAGCTCTAAAATCAATAAATCTTTCATATCTCACCATCTGTTTGCTCTGTTTTATCTTAAACTTTAATTATTTAATTTTTTTTCCTGGAGAAATACCCCACAAATTTACTTTTAACTTGACAGAACATCAAGAAATAATAATTAAAATATTCAAAGATGCATGAGTTATTGATCGTAAATAGGCCTATATATTTAAATATTCAATTTAAGAGATATAACAGGTAAAATATTATTTTAAAATCCCCAAAGACATTTGCTTGATTTATAAAGAAGATGCGTGACTAGAATAGCGATTATAAAACAACAAAGAAAAATTATACATTTTCATTCTTAATCTTTCACGTATCTAGAAATGTTATCCTTCTTCGTAGAAAGAACAATACTAGTTACGATTTATTGTGCAAAGTTCAGTGTAATAATGGTAATGAATCATTCATATTCAAATACATTAATTGATGCTATTAATTTATTCAAACGTGCAAACAAAAACCTCTAATGAATATGCTCTAACTAATGGAATTCGTTCGAATTCCGTATTATTAAAAAAATTAATTATTCAACTCTATAAATATTAAAAAAACTATACTTTGTGATATTTGTTGCTTATCTTATCGTAGCATAGCACAGAATAATTTAGTATGGTATAAACTAGTAATGGCTAGAGAATACTTGAGGATGGTATAGTTTAAATAGGCCTTATATATTTATTAATAAAATATGTAGAAGTTCTAAACTAATTTTATGAATAGCATTTAGAAAGTAATGTTTAAAATAAAATAAATTTTATGAATTTTTCAACAAACCATAGTTATTTACGATGAAATAAAAATATCCAACGATGATCCAACGACAAATAATTACAGAAAACAGTCGTTAAACAGATTAACGAGGAATTTATCATGTAATAATCGTAGTTATGTCTTTACAACAGCCATAAGAGAATTGTTTATAGTTTCCTAAACACATCAACAATGAAATTTACCGTTTATACTACGAGCCAAACAACAGGTGCAAAGTTAGGAGTAGCCTAAATGTGGTAGTGTAGCTGCGCCGCTACGCTGCTAACAGCTAACTTGTCACAAACAGATGGCATTTCCCATTGTCTGCACAACGAACAGCGAGGAAAAAGCATTGATAATTTAGTAAAGATTGATAGAAAAAATGGTAAATGAATTTTCAACTATATATATTTAAAAAAGAGTATTAAATTCAGAAAACCTAGAAACGAGCCTACGAAACAATCGATCGAAACGTTTTATAATAATTTTTTTTTAAAAAAAAGTAATACAAGAAATTACATTCCTGAATAATTTCTGATCTCTAGACAAAGTTTTTTAAAGTTTTAATAATAATTCAGGAGGTCAGGAAACGAGTGCAAACATCTTTGCATTTGACACGAGTCGATATGGTAGAGGTGAAGACGTAGTTTATGTGCTATGGGTAATTTACTTGAAGAGATTCTAAGCACTTTTGTGGTTGGTAATGCAAGGATGGAAAGGTCTCTATCTTTTCCTACTTTACCACAACGAAAACTCCAGTACGGCATTATGATACTGCCTCTATCTACTACTACGTCGGAGTCGAATATTCAGCTCCAACAGATGAACACAATCGATCTTTTTAATATGCGTTACCTGTTTGTTATTCAAATATTTACATTACAATGCATCTGTAAGATTTACAAAATTGTAAAGATTAAATAAAGATGTAGATCTATTTTAAAAGTCTAAGGTTTCGATCTTATCTGTTTGGACTAAGTGGATTTTCCCCCTTCTTTACTAGAAAAGTATTGAAATTTCTTAATGGAAACAGATGTGATTTCGTGTGTCGAATTGAAAATTTTTAAGTTTTTCTAGATGTTTTGATTAATTACCATATCCAGTTCTATTTACTAAACTTTTAGAATTTTTAAACATTATTAATTTTTTTCAATTTGAAGTTAAGACGATGATGCTTCAGGTCTTCTTGAAGGGAATGAAGATCTTTTGTTTGGAATTTCTTATGCGAGTTTGTAAACAGTATCGATGTTATTTTCATACTATTTTAGCTCAAAATTAATATAATTAATATATTTAAATTTTTACCTAAAGTAGCATTAAAAATTTATCAACATTATTTAATTAATCGTAATTTTAATTCATATTAACTTTTAACAACGTTTTAACGCATTTACATGTTTGCATATTTTAACATATATTAACGATTTAATTCATTCGAAAAATCGATTAAGTTCTATTAAATCTATTATACTAAAAATTTTAAGAATAAAATTCGATTTTAAAACGAAATATATAAGTTAAAAGTTATAAAATTTCTTCATTTCGATCATTTTACCTTATTTTAAATTAACAATTTTTTAAAATAAAATTGTACAGTACAATACATTGTTTAATTTCTAGATTATATCCGTATAAATTTGTATAACATAAAATTGAAAAGTAATTCATTAAAATTTAGTCTATTCATTTAAGAAAATTAATCAAAATATTCAAATTTTTTTGAAATTTTTATATCTATTTTACTTAATAAATGTAGAAGAGAATAAAAAAATGTCAACAGGTTTTACAATTTGATAATTAAGTTTTATTAATGAAAAGATATTTTAATATAGCTTTAAACAACTTAAAATATGAGTAAATATAAATTTCTTAACAAATTTAAATAGCTTACGATCGATATAGGGTTATTTTTATTTTGATAAAAGGCTCTAACATCGTTTGAAGAATTTCTAAACATTTTTATAGCTGTAAAACTTATGAAAATTTCATAACTGACCTTATAGAAAGAAATTTCATATAGATCACGTAGGCCAGGATAAAGAAAGTGAAACATTTTCTGATGGATGATACTTCAGTAAGATAATAGAAAATTTTAAAATATTATAGAAATTAATTAACGATAAAATACAAATTAATATGTTGTATATAAAATGTTTACAAATGTTTTAATTAACATTAAAAATGTGTTTTAATTCGACTAATTAGTTCCATAACTGCGAAGCCAAACTAAGAAACAGTCTTTAAAGAAAGTAATTAAATTTATAATATCTTATATTCGAGTATAGATTTTAAGCCTGATATTTTAATACAGGCCCATAAAAATTTGGTTGAGACACGATTTAATTTTAGAGTCAAAATTAAAAAAAGAAACTTCTCTACTACTTGAGTCATGAAAGCTGAGTGGTATTGTTCACAACTTGATCCAAAGAAAATTGAAGGGTTGTCCAATTTCCTGCAGCAAAATCAATAGAGCAAAAACCAAACTTTCTACTATATTCATACTATTTATTTCTAAAAGTTTTAAAAGGATAAAACTTTAACTTTTGTATTGTTTCAAATTGAAACTTGAGTGAATTGAGTGGATGATCGTTGATTTTTAAACACATTTTGAATCTTACAAAAATTAATCAGAGTAATTTTAAAGAATTTCTTGAAAATATATCTAGAATCATTTACAAATTCTAGAGAATTTTAAAAAACTGGATGATTAGATAAGTAAATTATGTAAATTTTTGAAAATTTATTAGCTTCGTAGCTTTTTAGGGAATTGAAATAAATATTTTTGGCGATTACTTTTTTAAAATTAATTCTTGATTATTAATTATGTTATGAAATATTTACGATAGTCGAAACAATAATGGATGCAAAAATAAAAAAAGAGGTAACTTTTAAGGATTCTAATTTATTATTCTTGAATATTTTCTGTTTTAAATGGGATTCAAACAGGATAACATAATAGGAAATCGCTTCAGATATACCAATTTAATAAGGGTAATAATTCATAATTACTTGTTTGGATCGAATCCTTATATTTATACAGCGTATCTTGCATAATGGAGATCATTTATCTAATAATGTCATATTGTTGATCAGCAGATTGATCGAATAATGAAGTTATTATGACTTATGTATTTTCTACGAATATAAATAAAATAAATGGGAATATTACGACCTAATAACAATATTTCGGAAGCAATTTTCTCCTGTTAAAAACAATTGAATGAAAGGTGATACAATACGTCATTTAATACTTTTATATAAACAAAGAGTAAGATTATACTGACAAACCAATGACTACTGCAAAAGAAATCCGTCAATTGGTGAGATTACATACACCAGCAGCACAGGAAATGGATAAACGTCACCATGATAAACAACATCGACAAACATTTCACCTCCCAGGAGATCCTGTCTGGTTGTTTATCCCTGTAAGGAAAATGGAACACTACTACATATTTCTGCTATATTTTCGCCCCTATACTATCGAGGGAATTATAAGTTGTTACATAGAAAATCAAGACGATAAGAAACGTATCACGAGTTTAAGTGATGTATGGATGCTGTATGTGTCGGTGGATGAAACTTTACTACAATTCGTCTTGTAAATTGCTAGGAGAATATCAAAGGATCGGTTGGTGTGATCTTAGTCCTTTGGGATTATTCACGGTTGAAAGATATGATAGAAATAGCAGTTGGATAAGAAGTAAAATGAAAATCAAAGCTATTGTCACATTTTTCTATTTTACTCGTTCGTTGCTCAACGGAAGAGATTCCACGAATCTAACAATGTTTAAAAATTTGAAATTTCGCCTTCCTCCTTCTTCAAAAAATCAATAATATTTCGTTCGTTTATATAAAATTATTGATGTAAATCTAATAATTAAACATAAATTTGAAGTAGTTTTCTTTATTTTTTTTAATAAACAGTTTTTTAAATGTGTTTTCCATCGTATCTCGTGACTATACAGCGATGTTACGCATTAATACGATTATTTTTATATTTAAAAAGAAAAGTAACGAACAAACTACAATCTGTTTAATTTAGATAACCATATAAGAGATAGAGATTATAATGCTTTAAGTAAAAAAATATTTTAAAAGAATCCGGCAAAAAAAATTGATAAAACATTAAATTGGAATTTATCCCATGATTAAATTACATCAATTTCCTTAAATTTTAACTTTAAGATTACTGTAGAAAATTTCGTTTACGTCGTTAATTCGAGATAACTGAAACAGCGACAGAATAGCTCCATAAATTCAATAAGATTACGATGATAACTCTGCATATTATCAATGATCATGCTAAAAATAATTCTTTAGAAACTTAATAGAATATACTATTAGTTTTTTTTTATTATTAGTTTCAATTCTACTGTTTGCTTTAACTTTATGTTCCATAATTCACTCTGATATCTGCGACTTTCAGGAATTTGCTGCATGCAGCAGCAATTTTAGTTACAAGACTTTATGAGCTAGTTGCTGCGCTAAAGTAAAACGTTCGGCTTCCTAACTTTCACAAGTTTATGTTACTGAATAGCCGAATCGAATTTCTTCTTTTTTTTTCGTTTTATTTATTTATGAAAGTTTAGCAAATTTTTCGCTTGGTTTAGTGCGAAAACAATTTCCACGTTCAATTTCACAATAAAAATACTAAAGAATCTTCTTAATGTTTAACTTATTATACTAAGCTCTACACTTATTTGCTTGTATTGTAGAATTTCCTTTATGTAAGAATAACGTAATGTCTCTTAAGTGTATAAAAAAAAACTGCATTCACATCATTACTTTTTTCTTTTTTTGGATAAAATTCCAGATAGTAAGAAGAGAAAAAAAGACACTTTCGACGTAGGAAACATTTATAATTTAATGTTTTCTATCTAAAAATGTGATCCTGTAAATTTACTACGTGTTTTCCCAGTAAATATTTACAGAGGAAGAAAAACGAGCAATGATATAACATCGTAAACGTTTCGATCACTAGAAATGTAAGTCTACTGAAAAATGAGCTTTGAGAAAAATTATTTCCATTTGAAAATAACTTCAAAGAATAATTTCCTGTAAAATTTACTTACAAAAATACGTTTTTAAATGTTTCAATTTGATTACAAATATAAGCTAATATTATAACACAAATAATACTTTATATTATTCATTAAATGCTGTAAAAGTTGTTTATTCATTTTGACTAAATTGCATCACATTATAAATTTTAAATTTATCGTAAATTTTTCATAATTAATTTTTAAATATTTAATTTAACAGCATTATTAAGGATAAGAACATACAATTTACATGAATTATAGGCCTGTTTGTGTGTATTTTATTTATTTACAACGAAAAAATTAAAAAAAAAAAACGAAGAAAATTTCAATAAAATCATTTTTATAAATATCCTAAAGAGTAAACTAACAATATAAGAGAATAATATATAAATTTTAATAAGTTTATGCAATATCTAAATAATAATATGATTTATTCTGTCTCTTATTATCTACAAACTAACTCTATAAAGGCTACAATATTAAAATAAATCAACACGATCGTTGAGATAACATAGCTATAAACTTAACGATGACATAATATATATTTAAATTAAGATAATACATTAATGAATATTTACAAAATATTCAATTCTGAACATTTTCNTAATTTTATTTTACACAATTAGGAAATGACTGACAGCAATACATTAATGAATATTTACAAAATATTCAATTCTGAACATTTTCTTGAATGTTCCTACAAATAACGAAAAAATTAACCTAACATTACCGAAATAGCCTTCCAACATAGTAACAGTATTATTATAGTTGACAGCTAATCTAGTAGTATTATCTATCTTTTAACACATTACTTTCTGCGTCACTTCCATCTATATATTACCTGTAAGGACTCGGAGTAATAACTTATAACTAATTTTAGCTTTCATAGAAAACAAACGAAAAAATTTTTTCTAGAATAATTTCTATAGAAAAATGTTTATAATAGGATAATATTTATACAAATAAATAAAAAGACTTAGTGATTGAAGCTTTAAAAGTTCAGATTTTTATAGCAATCTAAGGTTATCTCGGAACCGAACACCGTTAAGTGCAATTAGAACTCTTTGAAGTGGAAGAGTACAGAAAAGATCCTACACTATCATCTACAGGATAATTACGCTATTTAGACAAGTATAATGATGGATTTACAAATATCCAATCGCTTAAACTGACATTTTAATGTTACAATTTCAATTTAATCGAAGTAGAGTACAGTACAGTACAGAAAAATTTTATTTTAAAATTTCCAAGTTAATTAAACTTTCCAGCGCGTTAAAAATTGATTTACAGTTTTTCTTATTGATTAAAGTTAAAAGTTTATATATTAAATTTAAAAAATGATGGTTAGTCAATAGGTTGAGGAATTCTTAATTCGCCTTACCCCTCTGCGTGATACGTTAATATAGATCAAAACTGTGGCATATCTCGTATCATTAATAAGAGTAAAGTTCCATCTATAAAATAACGATCCTCCTTCAAAATGACAGAACCTGTCAAAAGAACTTTACTGTTATGATAATCGTGCGTCCTGGTTGTTTGTCCAACCTAATTAACTCGATCTATTTATTCCCTGTTTTACAATCAAGAAGCACTTTTCTTTCGTGCTTGCAAGTCTTCTTAAAAGTCAATAAAAGTGTTTATTTTGTCTTGATTTAACTAAGAATGTTCTCTCGAGATAGGGGAATTAAGTTTTAAAAAAAAGCATGCAAATACATTTATTAGACTACTTAATAAGTTTAACAGCAACGTAAATAAGATATACGATAACAAATTTATACTTTATTTATTATATTTTCTGTAACAATATATACGAAATTCAAGTTAATAAATCGATTGTTCTCTCTTATCTTATTTATACATAATTTTAAAACAATTATTATATTGGAAATAATTTATATAATAATAAATATGCTCTTAATTATTGTTATTTAAAATTAATACAAATTTTTAAATTTGATTATTAATTTTAAAAGGGAATTAATATTTTAAAATTTATTTTCCTTATAAATAATTTGTTTAAAAAATTTACTAACTTACTTATTAATAAATCGGCAATAACATTCAATTTAAAGCAATATTATTATCAATTACGGTCGGAAATTGGAATTTTCTGGGAATTTAATTCAATTTTTTATATTTTTTAAAACGTAATTTATTTTCTTTTTTGAAATATTATTCAAACATTAAAATAAATTACATTTTTTTGCACAAAAAATATTTTTTTCCCTTACAAAACTCTTCTTGATGTCATCCAGTGAAGTAGTTATTGTTTCGAGCTGAAGAAATGCTCGACAATATGAAGAAAATGTCAACTCTGCTTTCTTTATCATTGTTAGAATGGCAAATATAAGGCTTTTTTTTAAATAAGAGGACCAACCACTATCCAAATTGAAAACATATTTTATCCTGAAATTTAAAATTTTTTTAGAATATTCTTTCACGTTTTTTTTCCACGAATTTTCTTACTTTAATTTAAAATAAAATGAGGAAAATCATAACAGAAAAGTTGTTACGAACGTAAATATTTTATTAAACAAATATCGAACAATGGCACGCGTTTACAGGTGTCAAGACTTAAAAAGGACGAAGGAAAACATCGATCAAAACGTGGCGCAACGGGTATTAATGCTAAGAAATTTGGCCACACACGTGCCTGTCAATCTAACAAAAACATCAACAAAACTCACCATCTTTGTCATAATGACTCCAGACATCCATGAATTGAGTAGCTGTCAAATTTTTCAGTTCGCGGGTATTTTTGTCACGGAATTGTCGCATGAAATTGCTCGAATTTTGCTCCTGTCTTTCATTATCGCTGTCGTCCATGGTGATCATACAGACTGATCGGGAGCTGTCTTAGTTTCGTTGGAAGGTTGTGGAGTGGATACGGGAGCTATGAGATCTGCGCATGCTGTAACGTCACCTATTAACACACCTGCTGCGGACGGCGCGCGCAGCTTTTGTTTGATCCCTTTTTCTATGACGTCTGATTCTCGTATTGACTAAAGAACAAATTACGTTTATTCTACTTAAAAATATAAAGGTTGAATTTTGGATAATTTTATTTTACACAATTAGGAAATGACTGACAGCAAAACATATCCACACTCCCTATTTAACAAAAACCCCAACAGTATAATTAAAACTGACAAAAAATATATATAAAAAAAATGTGTACATTTTGTATAAAATAGGGAAACTTCCTAAATTTTATACATTTAGGTTTTTCACCTTAATTCTTTTAGGATTTATTAATTAAAATAATAAATAAACAATAAATTTCCAGCTTACTAAACCTCCATATTTTGATAGGAAAAAATTTTAATCATGAGAAGAAAATTATTAGATAAAGTTTAAAAATTTATTTACTTAATATTTCTTAAGAAATTTCATAATTTTTCGAGATAATAAGGTGACAAATGATGCGACAATTCGATTCTATTCATCAGCTATTATTGTTATTATTATTTCTTTTTAAATTAAACTTATTTCGGATAAATCTTTATAAATCAAAATTAATAAAAATCATTGACTAAGTATTAAATTTAGTAGTTTTTTTTAGAGATTTTAACCAACAAATACGTTTCATAATCTTTACTCATCACTTCTTTATAACTATGGAGAGATTAATGATTTTTCATTAATGCATCTTTATCGTAATAACGAGGGATTACAACTATCAACAAAAGAATCATTTCGATCTCATTAAACTTTATTGTTTTTGCTTGATTTAATGTCTCTATCTAACAAAAAAAATCTGTTCTTGATAAAATAATGATAGAATGTAACCACTGTTTGAAAAACCAGGTAATTAATTTGAAAAATTGTCAATTAAGTTTGAAAATTTTCTTTAATTCGGGCATTTCTTTTGGATTTCATATTAATGGCAGACATTGTTATAAAGTGAATAAAAAATCTATTTGTATAAAAAATTTTACCAAAAAAAAAGAGATTGTATTTTATTTCGCTATGGATCAACGTTATAACGAGTCATCGTAACATTTGTTCTATCTCTATTTAGACTTGTTCCTTTCAATTCATTATTTAGTTATAATCACAGTACCGTAATTATAAATGAACAAAAATTTATTTTAATTTTCAATTTGACATTTTCAGTGTCACGGATAATGTATTAACGTTATCTCGTTTAGTAAGGAACTTAACTTAGAGGGTTGACATTTACATAAAATCTCAAGTTAAACAATACTAAACTGAAACTCGATATAGCACTAAGACGTCTTTTAATTAATTTTAAGCTGTTAATTTGTCTATTCGTACAGTAATAATAAAAATTATATTCATTTTTATTTAGTTTTAATGGCAAACATGATATAATACAGCAATAAAAATTGTTATAATAAATCAAAAAAGCCTTTTTTGATTCATTGAAAAATTAAGAACCTCGCAATAACGGGAATTCGATATAACATATTTATATTAACTTGAAAAATACGTTCGTCTTAATTTATTCTTCTAAAAAAACTTGTGCTAAAGGTGACATATAAACACAGTAGCACGATATCCTATGAGCAAAAAGAGCAAAAACTGATTTGGGGGCCCCACCAACAGGAGACCCCAAATCAATTTTTTATAAGAAAATATTTCTCCAGAATATTTCTCGGAAGAAAAATGTCTAAAGTTAACACGTGTATGGGGCCCCCTAATTCAAATTCTCCTCGGCCCCATGAAGCTATAACACTCCATATACAAACAAAATTTTAAGCGCTAAAGGAATTTAAGTGATAAATATCATATTTTTAATATTTGACTTAAAATAATCAATAATTTAGTGTAGGAAAAATAATACAAAATATATATTAATATTTTAATATAAATCTAAACTAAGAAACAGTCTTTAAAGAAAGTAATTAAATTTATAATATCTTATATTCGAGTATAGATTTTAAGCCTGATATTTTAATACAGGCCCATAAAAATTTGGTTGAGACACGATTTAATTTTAGAGTCAAAATTAAAAAAAGAAACTTCTCTACTACTTGAGTCATGAAAGCTGAGTGGTATTGTTCACAACTTGATCCAAAGAAAATTGAAGGGTTGTCCAATTTCCTGCAGCAAAATCAATAGAGCAAAAACCAAACTTTCTACTATATTCATACTATTTATTTCTAAAAGTTTTAAAAGGATAAAACTTTAACTTTTGTATTGTTTCAAATTGAAACTTGAGTGAATTGAGTGGATGNGATTTCGAATTATTATTTTTTCTCATTTCTCTTTTATAATCTTTAAATATAAAATAAGCGCTTTAAAATAACAATGTGGTTCTAAACTGCCGTTTCATGCAATATAAATGACGAAGATTTTTACGTAACAGTTGACAATTTGATGAACCCCCCCAACTCGAATATGCAATTTATTCAATACTATAAATATTTTATAAAGGAGGAAAAATCCACAGAATAAATATATGAAAATCGAAGTCATAAATTCGTAATAATTTTGTTTAACGATGAAATTATCTGTTAAGTATACCATTACCGTTCATAAGATGATATAATATTCTTCTTTATATTCTTAAATCGATAAATAATGGATTTAATTTTTGAATAGATATGTGAAATTCTTAAATATATATATATATATNAATGGTCACGTTTCCTATGTAAATATTAGAATAAATTTTGAATAACTTTATTGATTTTCTTTATAAAATATTTTGTTTATTGTTTTAATCTTAATAACTAAAACAAAATCTATACGAAGATGTTATGCATTTACTGGAATTTTTATTTCAATTTTTAAAAATATTTTTATATAAAAATCGATTAAAAATTTGTCAACTGTCGTAAACATGAGCTAATTCGATTGTAATATTTATCTGCAATAAAACTGATTACTTTAAATACCTTATTTTAATCTTAATTTATATTATTTGTACGTAATCTTACTCATTTATCTAAATTTTAACAGAAATTTATGCCTAATTTTTAAAAAATGATTAAGAAATTTCGATATTTCTTCTATAAATATATCATATTATAAGTTTATAAACTTAATCAATCTTATTTGTTTTTTCTTATATCTTTTAAAACTGCAAATATCAATTTTTATAATATTTAAATTAATGTTTAGCTTCCATAGAAAGGGGGAGAAAATATTGTATTATATTTTTTTTATAAATATTTGTAAGCCTATAAACAAAAAACCCAACGATAAATCTTTATCTTATTTTTATATGTTTGCCTATTTTTAAATGAGGTGTCCAAAACAAGATTTATAATACTATATATAAAAATTTTATCCGCTAGAAAAACTAAAACGAAGCTTATTTGCATTATTTAAAAGCTATATATATATATATATAGAGAGAGAGAGCATATACATCTTTAATCGATAATATTTAATGTAAAGTTTTAAAGCTTTATACATAAGTTGTTTATTTATTTTTACGGTTATACATAGTGAGGTAGATATTGAATTTATCCATTTTTTAAATTTAAAATAAGAGAAAAGAGATGAATGAAAGTAATCTTTTTTTATTTTGCTTAGGAATGGCATAACAAGTTATAAACTCTCTTTAAACTTGTTTATATTGGTGTGCATAAGTCGAAATTTACTTGGAGGATTGCTTAAAATTGAATACAGTTAGCTTTATAGAGAATTTAATGCACTTTCTGTATAGAGTACACTATTAATAAAGTACTTTTCAGAAGGTGTAAAGGTAGAAAATTAAGCAAATGTGTTGCAAACATACATTCATTTCAGAAGACTGAGTCACAAGGTGAAATTCAACTGAAATTCTCATAATGATGCTTAACTGAAAACATGGGAAAATTAAATTTAAAATGTTTGTAAGAAGATTCATTAATCAAGTCCAAATTGAATTTAGATCTGGCATTATTGTTGATCCACACCACAAGATATTTTATCTATTCTCCTGAAACTATCACGCCATTAAAGATCTATTTGATGTTGAAACTATGTCGTTCAATTCATCTTATAAAATGTATTGAATAACAGGTCTATAGGTAGTTATTAAGAATAGAAACTCGTATAATATATTAATCTTTACGGTACATTTATATTATACATCTATAAATTTATCTATTTGCAATTTTAATAAAGCAGAGATTGAAAATAATAACCAATAGGATTACTGTTTTTACTGCATTTTTACTGCAGGGAACAAGAATTGTATCCTTTTAGATTCATTATGAATGAATCTAAAAGGATACAATTCTTGTTCCCTGAAGCAGTTTTTCTCTTCTTTATAGAAAATCGTTAAGGTTATAGTTCAAATTTTTTGCTTCAATTCTTATTTATTTATTAAACCAGCCTTTCAGATGTTTCGTGAACGTTAAAGCAACCCGACTGCTTAATTTCAATTATTAAAGTCGGTATTATACAATAAATATTGTAAGAAACGAAATAGTGTTATAATGTAATTAACTAATTAGATAAGAGAGAATTATATAAATATATTTAATTCTGAAGACCTTACTTCACCTGTTTGTTAACGAATTAATGAATTAAAATATGTGCTGTACTATGTAATGTACTGTACAGTACAGTAGCTATAATGTCGATTCAAACATATCGTAATATTAAATTCGCAATTTGTGAAATGTATTTGATTCGTAGAGTGGAAGTTCGGGTTAATTTTATGTAATAATCTAAAATTGCAAACTTTCTATGAAAAATTATGAAATTGTATTGTACTGTAGTTTTTCTTACGTGGATTAGAGAGGTCTCACATCAACATAATCGGCTGATGATGAAGTTTATTGGAGACATTGATTCTGTGGTTATCATCATGATTTTTTCAAGCAATTTGGAGGCTCCCAATTTCTTTACAGTGTGATACAGATATAGAACAAAAATGTTAGGATTGATCAGTAAGATGGATTGATCAGTAAGATGGATCTCTAAGAAGGTAAGGCGCCCGACCATGATGGGTATGTCCATGAATTAATAGCTTCCTACTTATCGTACAAAACAATGTGTATCCAACCACTCTTCGTTAAACTACAGTAAATTTGAAAGAGAATATTGCAAAGCAATGTTTTCATTTCATTTTCCCTGTTGAATCACTATCCTTTATTTATATAAGATCCACATTTATATAAATAAGGGCTTCTGCTACAATTAATACAGTACAAAAATAATTTTTCATATTAAAACTACCTGTACATTCCGCGAACACTTATTAATATAATTCGTATAGTAAATTTCTCGAGAGACTACTACAGTGTAGATATAATTTTAAACCGATAAAAAAAAAGTTAAAAAAAAAAAGAAGAAACTAATATATTTTGAAGTAGTTGATGCGTAATCAGAATCATTCAGTTATGATTTTCGTGATTTGAAAATATCATCTTCAAAACTACTTCCGAGGTTAAATGAAACATATCGTAATATTAAATTCTCAATTTGTGAAATGTATTTGATTTTACCTGCGAGTAATTCTAACTTTCCGACATAATTCACGAATTATAAACATTTTCAAATAACAATCGCCTATTTGCAATTAAAATCACTTCATTCATCATTCATTTAAATAGAATTGTTTATCATTTATCAAACTAAACAAGAAAATTTCCACATTTACCGATTATATTTCAAGTGATATTTTTATCTTACAACGGTTGATTTTTCATATAAAAATTTTTGATTTTAGATATTAAAATTAAAGAAATAATTATAGAATATGTAAATAAATCTAATATATAATACTCGAAAAATATATATTTAATGTTATGAATCAACTTAAATCTCACGAATCAGTATCATGCTCGCAAAATGTAATTGCTTATATAAATAATATATTTAGCGACATAGAAACAAAAGAAGCGAATTCTTTTATAAATAAACCACGAAAATAAATAAGAAAAATTACTAAATTCGATTTTAATTCCTAAATTATCTCTTCTTGATATTTATGTTAACATTAAAAAGTCCTTAAGAAGTGTTTAAAAATGCAGAATAATTTTACAGTTAACATTTAAAGCACATTGTAATGAACTAAATCGATTTTGATTAAGTGTTCATGTAAATTATTCGTATATACGTTATATAAATTCGATATTTTTCTTGTAAACGAGCATTTCTCTTGGAATAATACTCGAAAAAAATGACTGCAAAAATCAATGACAAAACGTGATACCGTGACGACTTAAGTCAGATGAAATTCCTTTGAGTGATAAAAATACGTGACTATTCTTGAATACTTTATTTTGTTTTTATTTTTACTTTATTATTATTATTATTATTTTAATTCATAAAGTTGACCTTCAAGAAAAGTTATATTTAGACGTTTTTAAGATCAGAGAAAATATATTTATTCAACGAAACGAATTAAATAAATGCACTTTTTATATCTAATTAGATAACTGCAATTTATTTTCTAACATTTAATATTTTAATATGAAAATGTAGCACTTCAATCTTAATTTATTTCTTGCTAGTTTTAGAAAATGTTTAAATTTATTTGATATTTTAAAATTTTCCAAGAATCACTGACTAAATCCGAAAATATGCCTGGTTAAAAAAATTAATTTAGAGAATTTAAGATGTACAGCAGATAATAATAATTCTTATTTTAGTTAATTAATCTGACAAAATTGAAAATTTTAATTTAATTAAAGATTTATTTATTTTTTTATTTTTTTAATTCTAGAAATATTTTATTCATAAAAATAACTATAAATTAAAAGTTTTGTCGTTGGTTTTATCAAGAAGTAATCGTAAAGGAAGCAAAATAAGGAATGTTTCTCTCTTACAATATTTTAAAAAAAGACAAATTTTATATAAATGATTTGAAATTTTAATTTTTCAATATTTAATTTCCATAATTCAAATTTATTCGACTCAGTTCTAATTACAGCAGTTCAATTTAATGCAAATTATAGTATAGTTATCTGTTTATTATAATTCGGTTTAGTGATGATTATATCGTAATTCGGTTTATAATAATTCAGTTTTGTACGTTTTAAAGGTATAATTTAAATTATATTTCGGTTTTATTCTGTACGCACAATGATATAAATCTGCAGTTTTGTTATAGTCGTAACGATTTAATATTTATTGTGATAATTTAGTTTGAATTTCGATTATTATATTAAATTTTGATTTTAATATAGTAGTTCTGCTTATAACAATTCTATTTTGTTCTATATGGCTTCAATTTTGCTACTGAAGTTTTCAAATTGCAGACCTATACATTCTTACTTTACTGTCTGTATGTCTGTCTACCCTTCGTTAATCTCGAGAATGAAGTTAGATAGATGAAAATCGAGGCCGGTTATGAAAAGTTGAGGCCGAAAACCCAATTAACTATATACGAACTTCCAGTTCTATCCGGAAATAATCTGAATTCAATTCAAAATTTTCTGGAGTAAGAGATGATTAGCATAGCTCGATTGTTAACAAAAGTATGATGTACAGAGGCAAGACACCACTAAAATACTTCAGCTGCAATATCATAGTTTTGCTACGATTCAATATCATAATTCTAAATTTGATTCTGATTACGCTGACAGGAGAACCGTATACATAACTGTTATTACTCTCTAGTTAATCATCAATTATTCGGTTTATTATCTGTAACACGTATATATAACTTAACATTGTCCACGACAGTATACGTTTGTTATTGTTGTTTTTATACAATAACAACAATAATAAACATAGCAACATTTGATATGGCAGAGAAAGGCTGTCTCGAGAGATCCTATTCGTTGTTTTATAGTAATGAAAGGTATCTAGCCCCCTTTCTGTTCAATGCTTATCAACTTTGCTAGTGAGCGGTATCTTTTGGGGAAATAGGACACCAGGGAGTAATGACGGACATCGGATCGATATTCTGTTTCTACAAGTGTCCTTCCTTATACAAGAAATTTCCCTTTTCCTCTCCCCTCTCTTCAATTATTTCATTTTAAAACAATACAGAAAGCTTTAACGTAATCTTAAGCAATTGTAAAAAAAAAACATTTTCTAAAACAAACAAATAAATCCGTTAATTCATATTTAATGTGTTATTTTTTTTATTTGAGGTTAATTATATTTAATTTTCTCTAATGTTTAAAACTTTCTTCTCATTCCATTAAACTTCTTCATTATACTTGAAAATTTTAATAATAAATATAGACAAAACCTTGCGTAAACTTAAAAGTAATATTTTAATGTGATTTTAACTGTCGGGTAATATTTTATTTTAAGAAGAATGACTATTTCCATCTACTTATTCTAACAGGAATTTAATAAGGATTAATGTTTAATTACTACCAACTTTAATATTAAAGATACGGTTGTTACATATATTATAATTATCAATTTAATTTAGTATTTATATAATATAAAAGTAATTATTCATTATCAATTAAATATTATGCCTATTAGTTATGCAAAATAAAAAAAATGATTGAAAAGATTCTTTTACTAATTCAAATAGGAATCATATCTTTGTAAAGATCATTAAAATATATATATAAAGATCAAAGACAGAGGTTTTATTCCATAAAAATCTTATTTTTCATTGATTTTTATTCAACAAATCATCAGTTAACGAAGCATATTGTATTTTAATAGCTGGGTAAAGAAAGCAAGCTGATTGAATATACAATATTCTTGATGCTTCTCTTTCATTCTACTTTCATTCAAAAATACACATTTTATAAAATAATTAACATAATTATTTTGAGAAATTGTAAATAAGTCCATCCATGTTTATTTATTAAATAGTAAATACAGAGTATTTTTTTGTTGACTGTTTTCTCAATCCATCAAATCTTCCTTTCTATAATACTTCTATCTCATCTTTCCATGTGTTCTTATGTCTCTGGTATGTATCAAAGGGAAAAAAGCCTTTCATAGCTGCTCATTTTCTGTATTTCTTTCATGTATTTCTCTAACTTAATCCCCTTTCCTTTGATATCATCTACATCCTAATCCATTAGCTCTAACATATTTTTTTTTTTATTCATTTCGACCATTTTCTTTACATCATACATATAGAAAATTAAATATTCATTCCTTAAAACATCTCCGAATAAATAACATTTTTATTTAATTTAAAAATAGATTTAATCAGATTATTTAAAGAATATAAACGTTCTATTTATATCAACAGTGTGTTTTTTTTGTTTTTTGTTTTACTTCTGTTAGGTAACTTTGTAAAAATTTACATTTAAATAAGCGTATGAGATAAAAATATAAGTAACACGCACAAAATTCGCTTAGGAAAAAAAATATATAGATATAAAACTCGACGATTCGTGATTACAAATCACCATTTTGTGTTCTGTTTTCCGCTCTGGAAGTGCTTTATCTGGAATCTCACGAAACATTTCAAACTTTGTAACATGTGTGATATAATAACAACAATATCTTTTATGTTTTCACCTCCAATTTCACCTCCAAACGACTTTCGAATTTATTTTAATAATTTACGGATTTAATGAATCATGTAGAAATTAAATCACTCGTGAAGTTTCTTCTAAAAGTAAGCAAACGATTCGTTTTAAATCATTAACACTAGAAAACACTACATTTATTCATTCTTTCGCTCTTGTTAGTGTCTATTTTTTAATAAAAATGGATGAAGTAATGACCACTTATTAATTAATTTTGTTTTTCTGTCTTTCGTGGATCGCTCCTTATAAATTGTGATTCTATCTCACTTCAACTTACGCTCTTAATCCTGCTCATAATGCTCCTACGTGTAGAAAATTCAGAAATTATTTTTAAAAATTATAAGACCTAGGAGAATTCATAAAATGATTTTGTCATATTTATAAAATATCATATAAAAACTTCTTCTAGTTTTGTACATCAATAAAATATTCCGTAATTCCTTCCTGAATTGCAGTCATTTCAATACGGGCAATATATTTTGAAAATATCTATTAAAAAGTCCTTAATTTATTTTAGATGTATTTAAAAAAAAAATTGTTTTCTAAACTTTTAACTTTTCAGAAAGCTTTAAGTTTTGAGCTTTAGGTAAATAAAAATCATTTAAAAAAATAAATTTTAAATATTCCAAAAAAAGAAAAGAAAAATCATTTAAAAGTAATGAGAAATTACATATAAAAACAAAACAGATGAATAAATCTTTTTAGAATTTTGTAAATATTGATATTTCTTTACCTGAAAATCACTTCATAATCAATATAAAAAGTATTTTTTTTAGAAATAATAAGCAAGAAAAAGTGTAAACTAATAAACAATATTCTCAATTCAAACATTATCTTTCGTGCACGTTTCTGCTAATGAATTAAACAACAACATAATTTTATAAGAATCTAATTCAATTGATTCTCATCCAGATTTGATTTCTCCAAGAAATCTATGGTTGAAAAATATAATATATTGTTTACAGGAAAACGTTTTATTATTCAGCATTTAAAACAATTTCAAATATTATTCCATCTACTAATAAAATTTAAATATTTTGAAGAAATGTTTAAATAAACAACTCCATTAAACAAATTTAACTTTAACAGTTCGAAAGACATAAAGCTAAATTACTAGAAAGCCTTTATACAAACTGAATATACCGTAATTTATTTTAAGATATTTTAAACAAATAGTGTGTAAAATAAATAACGTAGATGTAGGCCTATATTTTAATTTGTTAAAAACAAAATTAAACACTAATGATCTATTTTAAGTACCTATAAAATACTTTGTAGTGGTCTTAATGTATCGAACGGTTTTACAAACTTGGCGATCATAATTTAATAAATTAATAATAATATATTTTCTCTATAAATATTAAATTTATAAATTTTTACGTATATTTTTTTGGTTGTAAATACAACAGAATTATTTTAAATATCGCCATCTTTTACAACTACAGTCTGAGAATTTCAATAGGAGCTTGATTTTCTTGGTTATGGATTCTGTTACGTAACTAGTTGATCGATTTGGCTTTGTCAGAAATTTTAACAAAACCAGAACTCTGGTGTATTTTTGAAGTAAAAAGTTATTGTATCATATGAAAAATGATTATATTTTACAAAGACGAATTTTCAAAACATAAATCTTAGTCTCGTCATTTAACTTATTTATTTGACATTTGTGAACGAAGCGTAAACTTAATTAAGTTATTATTATTTTCTGACAGACTTCTAACATTAATTGATTTCATTTAATACAACTTTATATACGTTAGAAAATGTCTACTTTGTATTTAAAGTAGTTTTTGTATCAGTAATAGTGTTTACAGTAGTTTATAAGCTACAATATATAAGCTGATAGACCTTTCACTATATTAAAAAAAAAATTAAATAATTTTTGTGTGTATATATATATATATATATTTCTAATTTGCTTTTATTTGCGATGTTTTTCGAGATTTGGAGGTGGGAATAGTGAGTGTCACTTACCTCACCCATACCATGTACTGTACAGCAGTGCCGGCCCGAGGCAAGTTTTAGGATGGAGCGAGATCCATTATGGCGCCCCCTTGGTTGCCCCTAATTTATACCCTTTAATTTTCTTTACCAATGAGGCACCCCCTAGGACTTAGCGCCTGGAGGCAGGGACTTAGCGCCCCCTAGGACTTAGCGCCTGGAGGCCTATGGTAGGGCCGGCTCTGCTGTATAGTATATCACTACAATGCATTTACAAACATACATGATTAAATTCTACTTTTAGGGAGCGTGGTGTGGGCTATTTTCCTAAAACACTATTAAAATGCAGGAGGATAATGAGGACATACCTACAACATTGTACTTCAAAGTTTCAGCCTTCTATCTTAATTAGAAGTGGATGACATTCGAGTTGCAACATTTGAAGGCATAATACATAGCGAGTCAAATAAAGGCGTTTAAAAATAGCAAAACAGCTTTAACGAGTTGTAAAATTATTATTTAATAAATATAATACAAAAATGAAGGTTTTTCTTAATACACACAAACTTTCAATGGAACGAATAATTTGTAATAAATGTTTTGAAGCCACATAAATGTGAGGCCCGGATCAAATAACCGGTACTTCGTCTATAATAGGACCCGGTTTAGTATGTTTTTAGTAATATAATTTTGCACGACACAAATTGAAGATAAACGAGAAAGTTTTTTAATAAATAGGCTCTATTTTATACAATCTTTTTCTTTATTAGGGATATTTTCATATAAATATTTAATATTGTTCGTTTTTTTTCAATATATTAAGTTTTATTAGTGGACAATGTGTGACTATCCATCGTTATAGTGCAGAAAAGATTAAAGTACTATCATAAAATAATGTTATTGTGTTCGTAATTAATTTATTAGCAACTCCTAACAACGAAGCTAATAATTACTTTTTGCTTTTTGTATAGCGAGACAGACATTAAAAGCGACAAGACCACGCGACAACAGTGTCCTAAAAAACACCTAAAATCTTTAATTAAAAACAAAGAAATTGTTAAAAAGATTTTAAAAATAAAAGTAATTTTCTAAGATTTATCGAGCATAATTTTTATATAAGGTTCATTTTTTTAATCGTTTAATAGCTTCCAACAATGCATTTTTGTTTGACCTTACATCACTAATAATTACTTTTAACATGATAAAGTACCGAATTTATTGAACATAGAGAATAATGCTATTGTTTTTCGATATATTTGCTTAATCATCATCAGTTTTTTTTTTTTCGCTTTCGTTTAAGATTTTTCGAAAATGATTCATCGTTCCAACCCATCCTTTAAAAAAAATTGTGGATGCAAATACAATATTTTATCGAAGAAAATATGATATATTTTTAAATTATTCATTTTTATAATGGTTTGCGTAATTTCCTCTTTGTTACAGGGATAATATAACTTCTCTGACAAAATATTCTACTCAGTTAATAACCTTTCCTAATTTAGTACTTAGTAAGAACATAGTTATTTGAAGGGCGTGGTCCCGTTGTTACTACTTTAACAATAATATCAACTGATTAAACTCAATTCGACCGTAAAACAAGCAAGAGTGACTTTTTTATTTGTGAATTTTCTTGATTTTTCTTTACCCAAAGCTAATAAATTCATTACAACTAGATACGGCTTATGTTTAACAATTAAGAATGGTATGAGTTTCCTTCTTTTTTTAATGCATTCTATATAACTATTTTATCAATTTGGTATAGTATTCTTCTGGGATTTGCTTCCTAGCAACACTTTAAAGCAACTGTATTTTATTCCAGTAGAAATTCACTTCAAGCATACAAAGTTCGAAGTTAAATGCGAATAGTAAGAAAGTTTATAGACCAAGCCATGCGAATAAATTCTGCAGAAGTTTAAAGATATCTTTTTCATTGAATAAAATGTATTCGACTAGAAAAATGGGAAAGTTTTATGCAGATTAGTTGAGTTGTATACGAATTTAATAGCTTTTTTTTCCAGTGGTAAAAGTACAAAAATGACTGAATAAAAATAAAAGTATTGTCTAAAAACTTTAAATAGCTTTTTTAAGAACGGAAAGTGCGATATATTAATATAAAATATAATAATGAATAATCTAAAAACGATGCCACACAATGTTCTCAATTTTTTAAAATAGTTTCTTGCCCCTGTAATCTGTTGTCGAGATTAAGGAAAGACAGACAAACGGACAGACGACAATGGAAAGTTATAGGTATACAATATATAACGTCGTTAAATTAAATTTTTCTTCATAGTATTGAATTTACTGACTTGACTTAACTTTTTTTATTGTCTTAAACTGGTAATAATTTTTGCAAAATTACATATATATGTAATTTAAATAATTAAATAATCACTTTATCGTGTGAATCTATTAAGCTAAATTACTCCAGGGTCGATAGAAAAGGAAATAAACAAACATACAATGTAATTTAAGTATGTAAATATTGTAAATTATTTTTTAAATAAATAAATATTGTCTTTAAACATTAAGTACTGTATATAATTCTTAATAGTCTTAAATATTAATTAAAAATAAATTTTTACTTGATGTGCATTATACACGATTCATATTTAATGCAAAAAATAGAAAACAAAAGGTTGTGTTTGATTAAAAACATAAAAATATAATAATTAACCAGTCATTAGAGCTTCATTCAAAATGCAGTTATAATATATTCTATGAGCAACAATTCTAAAAAAAACATTATAGAAAATTAATTTTTTTTTAATTCAGTAACTAACATAATAAAACGTAACACACCAATGAGACAACGTAACTAATCATAAAAGCAGTAGTAACAAGATAGGAACATAGATTCAATGTCACATCCATAATGACAAACACGATGAAGAATTACTATAATTTATCAAAAATTAGTAGAAAAAAAAGCACTTTTTTGAAACTTTTGAAAGATTTGATGATTTATTAAATTTTATTAAATTGATATTAAAATGAATAAAAGTTTTTTAACTACTTTATAATATAATTTTTAAAAAAATTGACAGGAACTCGGTGATTAATGTAAATGGAATGCAAAACTGATAAGTTTTCATCTGCAAAAGAATGTGTAAGAAAACCGTAATTAATTAGAAAGATGTATAAGATATTTTAAATTCATAATGGCATTTGGTTAATTAATTAAATTTTAATGATAATACCTGTCTAATCAAATAGAATTTGGCGAAAGGGCATTATCATCTGCCTATAAAACGAACTAATCAGATTTAATTAGTGAAGATTTTTATTTTTAAAAGAATTTTGAGGAATAAACATTTTATTATATTAAAATTTAATATGCTACACGTAAAACTGTTAAACATTTTATTATTAGTGTTAATAAAATTTTAATGCTAGCTCATCTTTTCCTTTTTAGTTAAAAGTATTTTAGGTATTTCATCGTTCAATAATAAATTAATTCTTTTGTAACTTTCATACAAGATAATTTAGAATGTAAAATTAATTTTTGCTTGAATAATGTTCGTCTTATCCGAAAAATCTAAAAATAATTTATTTTTCTAACTCATCAAAAACTTAAATTCTGAAATGTTATCATCACTCGATGTTACTTCGTCTATAATTTTTATAATTAATATATTAATCATGTCTAATTGAAAGTTCGATTAATTAATATCAAATTATTTTCTGTAGTAAATTGGTGGTTATTTTGATTTTTTTTTAATTTCTGAGTTGAGAATAATTTTCTCTCCCCCTCTTTCCATTAATATTGTTCAAAAAGTGATTTTTTAATGATTTAGTTGTTTTAATTGTTTGTTGTAGATAAGGAAACGACTGCTCTACTCTTAATCCTGTTAATATAATTGCAATAAATGTGTTCCTTTAGGGTTAATTACTCTTTTAATTGAATTGAATGAAAAACAAGTTTAGAATAACAATGGTGACAAATCAGTAGATACATTATCAGTTATTTCATGCTTTCGTCTACAGGAGAGTAAATTTATTCACATTTTATAAGTGAATTGAAACGTATAGTGAGAAGATAACAAATGCCAACAAATTAAATTTTCAAAATTCTTATGAATATATATAAAATAAATACAATTTCATTTCTTGTGTGTACATATATATATAATCTGTTATGTCGATCAGTTCATTAAACAAGAATTTTTTTTTCAATAGAATGAAAATTATAAACAGAGTATTGTTGAGAGATCGCGAGAAAATAAAATAAAACACAAACACTTTTACATTTATTATAAGGCTTCTACAAATAACACATCGTATTATAAAGAAAATCGTATAATAAAGGTTTAAGTGTTTTTGTTGTACTAAGATTTATGTTATTTGTCATGTTCTCTCAACGTTGTTCTGTTTAAAGATTTACTCTATCGAACTGTTCTTAAACGTGGCCCACGGACACAAGATTGGAGTGAGAGTTTTTGAGCTGAAATTTGAAAAAATTGTAGACGTAGGCTATAAATTCCCACTCTCGTCCGTCCGTGTGTCTGTCTCTTTCCTCCCTTAATCTCGAGAACGGAGTTAGATATATGGAAATATTTGGATATATATATACTTCCGGTTTGTATAGGAAGTCACGATATTTCAATTCAAAATTTTCCCTGAGAGGAGTTTAGATAATCGGCACGACTCTATTGCTAGCAGGAAAAGTATGATGTACAGGAGCAAGCCACTACTAATTTGAGGTAGTGAGCATATATTTTAAAATAAATTTAAAATATGATTAAAAATTGCAGCTCAGCATTGTGACGATGTCACAATAAAATAATTAAAAAATATTTTTTTTAACATAAACAGATAAATGTTTAAATAAAATCATATACGAATTTAAATTTTATAAATTATTCTTAAAGAAATTATATTTTTTTAAATATTTTATTTATTAATTTATTAATCTATTAAGTAATAAAGGTAGATTTTGGCAGACACTTCAAATTATCTCTATGTACTCGCACACCTCTTTACAAAAAGTTATAAGAATCGCTACTCTATTGCATTGTATGGCGTACAGAATATTTTATTTAAGAATTGTCCTGATGACTGAATGGAAAAAAAATTTGAAATTTGGAAAAATGTATACAGTCTTTTAAAAAATTTTAATGGTATTTTGAGGTTTTATAATGCATTAACAAGAAAATTTAATGAATATTATTATATAACCGTAAAATTCGGTATGCATTAAGTTATATAATAGTTTTTCATTCTATTCGTTTCATCTATCATCCTTCTTGCTAATTAAATATTTACATAATTCATTTTATATAATTATCAATTATTTTTCTTTGTAGTAATAATGTGTTTTTAAGTGTAAAATAATATTTGACGTATTAAAATTATTCTTAAAGAAAAAATTGCATTTTATTTCAATGAAAAAGGAGATAACTTACATAACAAATGTAATTATTGCCATTTTTATAATTATATTATATAATATATTAATGTAAATAAAAAATATCTAGTATATTTGAGTCTACATTAATTTTACAATACATTAACGTAAAGAAATGTTTAAATTTCTGTAAGTTAATGCCTTGTAAAATTAACTTACCAAAGTTTCGATTCTAAGCGTAAAATTTATGAGGAAAAATCTCCTCAGTTTGTTTTTAACTTTCGAAAATTATTCTCCAAATTACACAAATAAAAACGGGTAGAGAGGAGGAAACATATCTTGCAAAAAATCTCTACTACCTAGAAAACATTATCGTGACCATCTAGAACTTGTAAATCACTTTTTATTTTGTTACTGTTGAAGATTTTCTTCTCCATTCTGCGATGAGAAGCTGATGTTTTGATTTTTTTTTTAACGTATATCTTGATAATTCGTCTCGGCGCATGTCGACTGAATCCGGGTCAAGGTTATTGCAAGGTCTTTGATGCAGTCTTTTGACCCGCATCGTAACATATTGTAACTTTTGAGTGTGTGCCTTTTATTGATTAATTAAGCAGAGACCAGATATTAAAGGAAATTTATTGGATAATACCTTTATTTACAAAAAGAAGGGAAGAACATACATGCCAAGAAGATTTATTATTAGAATAACAACAACACTAACTAATCAACCTTCTTAAAATATTAACCTCGCTTAAGTAGACATAATTTAAGACGTATTAAACGAAAATTAGTCCCGAATTTGTCTATAAATCAGTAAAGGATTTTATTATCTAATTATTTATGTATTAATTCTTTTATTATCATATAAATAAATTTATGTAATAAAATCATAATTCATTCTTAAATTAACTAAATAGAAATTAAGTTTAAAAATATTTTAAATAAATTTTCAATCTTCTAAAATAAAATAAAAATACTTTAATAAACATTACGGTTCAGTTAAGTGAACCGCATTATCTAAACTGGGTTATGTAATTTAAGAATTTATACGTAAACGTAAACTCTATTTAAATAACGAGACATTGTATAAAAGATATATATATATATATATAACGCGAAGATTTTCGTTTCACAAAAGAATATAAAAATAGAAAAATTTGTTATAACCTTTTATCTTGGCGAAATAAATTTGATATGGCGAAACTATCTTAAATATATAAATATTTTAAGATTTTATGTATAAATTTCACAGCTATTGTGTGTTTTGTTATATTTAGTTCAGGTTCAAGAGATTGGTTTTCTTAGGATATTAATCATAACATTCATATAAAGAATAAAAGTAATAAAAATAAGTAAAATTTAACGTGTTACACATTGATTATAACTGCTATGTAGACGTAGAAAATTGCAATAAAATTATTAGAATTTTTAAAAAAAATTCTATCATTAAGTCTTGTTTAACAAGAAAAAAATTTTAAATGTATCATTAAATAAACAAAAAATTAATTGGATTTTTATGTTAAGAAACCAAATTATACATACTTACCGCAATCACCCTACAGAGAACTGGAATTAATAGATAAAGGCTATTATTACCTCAATTCTTTATCATCATTATCATCATCATCAACATACTTTTTATAATTTAATTCTGGTTCGTTTATTTAATTATATTTAAAAATTTTGCCTTAATTATGTTAATGAAAATAATAATTTGAATTTTTCTTTTTAATTAAAAAAAATAATTATAATAATAATAATCATAGTATAAAACCCGCAAGTCAGAATAAAATAAGCTTAATTTAGAATTTTTAAGTAACTCTTAAAGGATAGTTTCGTGTTAAATAAATCTCTCTTTTCCTTTATTATATAAAAATATATGTAATTACGAATAATGCAATAAAAATGATTAAAAAATTAATTAATTTTTAAATAATTCTTTAAAAAAATTCAAATTTTTTACTGAATAAGATAAGATAAAATTTTATATTTTTAATTAGAAAATTTCTAATTATTTATCTACAGAAAAATAAAAATCTGCAACTTTTTTACATCTTATAATACTAATTTATTTAATAATTATTAAGAAATTTTAAATAATTTTTAGACTTTAATTGGAGCCTTTAAGTTTCCAAGCTTTATTATATACGAAGTGCCGGTTTGTACCGGTTTGATTTTTGAAGTTAAAAAAATGGTTAAAAAATTGCAGCCCGGCATTGTGACGACGTCATCACAATAAATAATTATTCGTTATTAGTTAGATTATTAATTTTTTTTTTTCATTTTCTAGATTGGTTATTAGTTGACATGTCAGCAAATACTTTCATGCAATTTGCAGATGTAAGCAAATATTGTCAAGCTTCTCAGACAATAATAAATAGCATAAGTTAGAAATAAATATCGGTCAGTTTGGTCGATGTAGTAGTAAATGTAGTGTTGACTTTACGAAAATATTCTGTTGCCACTATTGACATTATACGTATATATATTAGAATATTTACAGTCATTTTGGGACACATTTTCCGGAAAGTAGTAAAGTCGTAACGAAAATATTCGAAAACACTAGCTTATTTTCATTATTTTCCTCTTTTAAAACAGTAAATATGTAGGTCCACTACTATAAATTTCAGTTTTTTACTGAAGAAAATAAAATTTGTTTTTCAAATTTTAAATTTAATAGTTGTTTGAAATATTTTAATTTAAAAAAAAAGTAAGTCGTTTCTTAATTTCCATATAAATCTGATAAAATTCGAATAAATAAATCATAATTTGATTGATTTATTATTTAAATTTTTAATTTAATAATCATTTTCATAATGAACAAAGTGTATTACCAAATATGGAAATTTTTCATAAATTTAGAAAAAGAAGCGTTGAAAAACAAAACTGATTGGTTAATTTAAATAATAGTAAATAACTTATCCAATCAGAGTTTAAGATTTTAAATATATTAAAAATCTTAGTGACAAATCAGCGTCGTCTTAAGTTTCTTCAACAAATAAGAGGGCGTGGTTAATGTGCTTTTATTTTCGTTTTAGATAAAACTAACTTTTTGATTTGTCGACACTTTCAATCAACTTATATTTAGATTTATATGTCTGTAAATGATTTTTTTTAAGATTTAGTTTTTCAACTTCGGAAATTGACAAAGTTATAAAACCTATCCAAAGATTTTTGATTATTTCAGATATTAAGCGTATTTCTATGCTGAAAATCTCCGTTAAGGAACAAATGCTTCTAACAGATATAGCGGAACCTTCATTTCCTTTTGGAAAATACCGGAAACATCGAAGGCATTCTAGTTACAGACATCTACAGGTCGTTTCCAAAGAAACAAAGTACTAATCTTCTGCCAAAAGATCGTGTACATTATATTAATAACTGTAATGCTAACAATAATTAAGTATAATACATTCCCCCCCAAAAAACACTAAGAAAACACAACCGGTAGTGTCATAATAACGCGCCATATCCTATATAAGGTAATGCTTGATCTATAGATCAAAACGGATTATAGAAAAAAAAAAGGAATTTCTATACGACTGTTTCCCGAAATAGGAATAAGAAAACAATATTTCTCGCAATAAGGAATTAAGTCGTTTGTATTTAATCCTTTAAGGGAATCGAAACAGGGTTTTAAGTGATCGATTTCCAATTCCAGTGTTGCCAACATCTGCAACTCCGCATTGCAGATAGACCTTCGGACATTGCCGTTGTCATGGTTACGCGGGATGGGAGTTTTGCTTTTACAATTCGGACGTGTGGACTCTATGATCGCTGATCCTGTAAGGATATTCAGCTACTGCGCTCCCTCGATTTACAGCATTGAAGTTTCTTCTTGACGTTTATTTTAAACGTCGTACTGTACAGTACCTCTACAATATTTAAAATATTAAAAGCTCTTTTTCTTAATTTTTTACTATCTATGCAAATTCTATACATAAATAAATTATATATATATATA